>NW_027331961.1:4060071-4244235 GCF_048418815.1 Hemitrygon akajei
TTCTTAAGCTCCTTCCTGCGAGCCCTGTTATATTCTGGATCTCTATCATTACCTAGATTATTTTCGAACCTTTTGTAAGCTTTTCTTTTTTCTTGACTAGATTCACAACAGCGTTTCTACACCACCGTTCCTGTATCCTACCATCCTTTCCCTGTCTCATTGCAACATATCCATGCAGAACCCCTGAGGCTCCTGTACCTCCTTCCTGATGGTTGAGGGGTAATAACTGTCCCTGAACCTGGTGGTGTGGGTCCTGAGGCTCCTGTACCTCCTTCCTGATGGTTGAGCGATAATAACTGTCCCTAAACCTGGTGGTGTGGGAGAGAGAGAGAGGGGGGAGAGAGAGACAGAGAGACAAAGTCTGTGTACTCCGGTCCTAGACTCCCCCACCAGAGGAAACATCCTCGCCTCATCCTCTCTATCTGTGTCCTCTGGTCCTAGACTCCCCCACTATAGGAAACATCCTCTCCACATCCATTGTATCTGTGTCCTCTGGTCTTAGACTCCCCCACTATAGGAAACATCCTCTCCACATCCACTCTATCGGTGTCCTCTGGTCCTAGACTCCCCCACTATAGAAACATCCTCTCCACATCCACTCTATCTGTGTCCGCTGGTCCTAGACTCCTCCACTATAGGAAACTCTCTATATGTCCACTCTATATGTGTCCCATAGCCCTCTATTTTATTCAGCTCCATGTATCCATCCAGGAGTCTCTTAAAAGACCCTATAGTTTCCGCCTCCACCACCGTTACCAGCAGCCTATTCCACGCACTCACCAATCATTGTGTAAAAGACCTACCCCTGATATTTTCTCTGTACCTATTTCCAATCACATTAAAACTGTGTCCTCTTGTGGCAACCATTTCAGCTCCTGGTGGAAAAACCACTGACTATCCACATGATCAATTCCTCTCATCATCTTGTACACCTCTATCAGGTCACCTCTCATCCTCCGTCGCTCCAAGGAGAAAAGGCCGATTTCACTCAACCTATTCTCAAAAGGCATCCACCCCAATCCAGGCAACATCCTTGTAAATCTCCCCTGCATCCTTTCTATGGTTTCCACATCCTTCCTGTAGTGAGGCGACCAGAACTGAGCACAGTACTCCAAGTGGGGTCTGACCAGGGTCCTCTATAGCTGCAACATTACCTCCCGGCTCTTGAACTCAATCCCACGAAAGAAAGAAAGGAAACATCAGTCAATGAAAGCAAGCATGCAGGTACAGCAGGCAGTGAAGAAAGCTAATGGCATGCTGGCCTTAATAACAAGAGGAATTGAGTATAGGAGTAAAGAGGTCCTTCTGCAGCTGTACACGGCCCTGGTGAGACCCCAACTGGAGTATTGTGTTCAGTTTCGGTCTCCAAATTTGAGGAAGGACATTCTTGCTATTGAGGGAATGCAGCGTAGGTTCACAAGGTTAATTCCCGGAATGACGGGACTGTCATATGTTGAAAGATTGGAGCGACTGGGCTTATATACACTGGAATTTAGAAGGATGAGAAGGGATCTGATTGAAACATATAAGATTATTAAGGGATTGGACACGCTGGGGGCTGGAAGCATGCTCCCGCTGATGGGTGAGTCCAGAACTAGAGGCCACAGTTTAAGAATAAGGGGTAAGGTCATTTAGAACAGAGATACGGAAAATCTTTTTCACCCAGAGAGTGGTGGGTATGTGGAATGCTCTGCCCCAGAAGGCAGTGGGGGCCAAGTCTCTGGATGCATTCAAGAGAGAGTTAGATAGAGCTCTTATAGATAGCGTGGACAAGGGATATGGGGAGAGGGCAGGAACGGGGTACTGATTGTGTATGATCAGCCATGATCACAGTGAATGGCGGTGCTGGCTGGAAGGGCCGAATGGCCTACTCCTGCACCTACTGTCTATTGTCTATTGAAACAAACCGGTGAATCACACTCCAGGCACATCCTCTTGTTGAGGAAGTGTCTCCGAGCCAAAGCCTCAACTCCCCACTCACACAGTGGCCCACTCACACGGTGACCGCTCCCACAATCGCCGCCGGCTTCCAAGCTTCCGATTGGCCCTTGCCGATGACCCCCCGCGGTCTGCCTCGCACGGGGAGTCCAGCCGGGCCCCCGCTTCCTTCAGCGCTTTCCACTCGCTGCCCCGCAAACCAGCGCCTCGCGTCAATCTGTGATGACAGATGCTCGGCATATTTGCGGAGTTCGAGTGGGAGGGCGAGGTGCTGAACAGTACGGGGGTGACCCTGAGGGTCAGCGTGTGTTTGTCGGTGATCCAATCACAAAACGGGGAGAAACCTACAGACGCTCGGAAACCAGCCAACACACACAGAATGATGGAGGAACTCCTGAAAGTTGCCTTACAGGCAGATAGGGTAGTTAAGAAAGCTTATGGGGTGTTAGCTTTCAGAAGTCGAGGGATAGATTTTAAGAGTCGCGATGTAATGATGCAGCTCTATAAAACTCCAGTTAGGCCACACTCGGAGTACTGTGTCCAGTTCTGGTCGCCTCAGTATAGGAAGGATGTGGAAGCATTGGAAAGGGTACAGAGGAGATTTACCAGGATGCTGCCTGGTTTAGAGAGTATGGATTATGATCAGAGATTAAGGGAGCTAGGGCTTTACTCTCTGGAGAGAAGGATGATGAGAGGAGACATGATTGAGGTGTACAAGATATTAAGAGGAATAGACAGAGTGGACAGCCAGTGCCTCTTCCCCAGGGCACCACAGCTCAGTACAAGAGGACATGGCTTTAAGGTAAGGGGAGGGAAGTTCAAGGGAGATATTAGAGGAAGTTTTTCACTCAGAGAGTGGTTGGTGCGTGGAATGCACTGCCTGAGTCAGTGGTGGAGGCAGATACACTAGTGAAGTTTGAGAGACTACTAGACAGGTATATAGAGGAATTTAAGGTGGGAGGGGGTGTAAATGGGAGGCAGGGTCTGAGGATCAGCACAACATTGTGGGCCGAAGGGCCTGTAATGTGCTCTACTATTCTATGTTCAATGTAACTCAGTACGTCAGACAGCATGTATGGGGGAATAAAAGTTCAGTCGACGTTTGGGACCATGACAGGGTTAATGTGTGACTATGTGGGTATTGGTAAAAATATCCTCCTTGTGTTCGTGTACCTGGTGATGAAATTTCAGTTCTGCATCAACCCGCCGCTTCGGAATGCCCCAAGCATTCATCATGCTGTGTCAGGTGCGCCTGCCTTCCTTGGGATCTAAGCTTCTCAATAACTTACTCGCTCAGGGGTATTTTTTCTGGCAGATGTCATATTCCGCAGTTCCAGCTTCTTTTTAACCATCTCACTGATTGCTGCCTCTTTGTTTTCTTTTTGTAATTCAATAATTTATTATTTATTCTTATTTTACAAAGCAGCACAGCATATCATAGAGCAGATACAGTACAACATATTTACACAGCCATCCCATGACAGGAAAACACATAAAACTAAGAAATAGAAAACAAAACTTCTAATTTAAATTTAAATTAACATAAAACCGAAATTGACCCCAGGCGTCTTGCACTTTTCCCTCACTGTTAATTCTTCCCAACATGTGTTCGTATGAAGAAATCTTAACCATTTCCACAGTCCATTCCCTCACAGTGGGACATCTGTTTTTTTTTTAACCTGTTTTGCAATAAAATTATTGAGCTGTGACGAGATTCACCTATAAAATCGTAATTTTTTCATTGTCCGCATTAGGTATCATTGTCCTATCACCCAGGAGACATACGGCTCTTTGTCATCTTATGACACTGGCTTTATATTGTCGAGTCTGAGAACCTCGCAGCACAGAAATATGACCTTCGGATCTTGTAGTCCGTGTCCATCTGTTCCGCAGCCTCGGCCAATCGATCCGCGCCGGAACCACAGCCCTCCGTGACGTGTCCATGACGCCATGCATCTCTTTCACAACTTCTGAAATGGAACCCACGTCCACTGTTTCTTTTTCAGCTCAGCATTCCACTACGAGGGGAGATAGAGTCGGCAGAAATTGTACGAGCCGGAATTCAGACCTGTCAGCGGAGATCTTATCGACGCTTATAAAATTGTGAAAGGGATAGAGAGGATAGAGGCAGGAAATCTGTTTCCACTGTTGGGTGAAACTAGAACCACGGGTCTCTCATCCGCATGATTCGAGGGGTGTAGATTTAGGACGGATATGAGGATGAAGGGCTTTTCCCAGAGAGTGGTGAATCTGTGGAATTCTCTGCCGAATGAGGCAGTGGGGGCTCCCTCAGTGAACATATTAAAGACAAATTTGAGGGGAGATTTGCATCGAAGGGGAACTAAGGGTTGTGGGGGAAAGGCAGGGAGGCGGAGTTGTGCCCATGGCCACATCAGCAATGAGTTCATTGAATTTCGGAGCGGGCTGAACGGGCCTGGTGGTCCACTCCTGCTCCTGTTTCTTATGTTTTATTGTTCCGCACCCTCAGAGAGAAATTCCACATAACATCACCAAAGGACAAAGAGGGGAACATGTGCCTGGAGGCGGAGGAGGTTGGGGAGGTGCTAAATGAATACTTTGCTTCAGTACTCACAAGTGAAAAGGATCTTGATCAGGGTGCGGTCGAAGTAGAGCGGGCCTGTGTGCTGGACAATGTGGATATTAGGGAAGAAGAAGTGCTGGATCTTCTTAAAAACATTAAGATTGATAAATCCCCAGGGCCGGATATGATACACCCCAGGGTGTTGTGGGAATTGAGGGAAGAGATCGCAGGAGCATTAGCTATGCTCTTTGAATCCTCTTTGGCTGCAGAGGAAGTGCCGGGGGGCTGGAGAATGGCAAATGTAGTTCCCTTGTTTAAAAAAGGTAATAGTGAGAAACCTGGGAACTATCGACCGGTGAGTCTTACATCGGTGGTATGCAAACAACTGGAAAGGATTCTTAAGGATCGGATCTGCGAGTATTTGGAGAAGTACAGTCTACTCATGGATAGTCAACATGGCTTTGTGAAGGGAAGATTGTTCCTCACGAGCCTGATTGAGTTTCTTGAAAAGGTAACAAAAGAAATTGATGAGGGTAGGGCAGTGGATGTGGTCTACATGGACTTTAGCAAGGTATTGTCGAGGTCCCTCACGAGAGACTCATCCAGAAAGTCATGAGGCATGGGATAAGTGGAACTTTGGCTGTTTGGATAAAAATTGGCTTAAAGGAAGAAAGCAGAGGGTAGTTGTGGAAGGAAAGTAGTCTGCCTGGAGTTCGGTAACTAGTGGAGTGCCGCAGGGTTCTGTCCTGGGACCCCAGCTATTTGTGATTTTTATAAATGACCTGGAGGTAGGGGCGGAAGGATGGGTGAGTAAGTTTGCAGATGACACGAAGTTTGGAGGAATTGGATTGAGCTGCAGGTTGCAGAATGTTACACGAGGATATAGACAGGCTGCAGAGTTGGGCAGAAAAATGGCAGATGGAGTTCAATCCGGACAAGTGTGAGGTGATGCATTTTGGAAGGACAAACCAGAAGGATTAATGGTCAGTTTCTTAAGCGTGTGGATAAACAAAGGGAGCTTGGGGTTCAAATGCATACATCCCTCAAGGTCGCTGCACAGGTGGATAGGGTAGTTACGACGGCCGATGGGATGTTAAGCTTCATTAACAGGGTGATTGAGTTCAAGAGTAGAGAGGTCATGTTGCAACTCTGTTGAGACCGCACTTAGAGTATTGTGTTCAATTCTGGTCATCTCATTATAGGAAGGATGTGGAAGCTATGGAGAGCGTGCAGAGGAGAGTTACCAGGATGTTGCCTGGTTTTGGAGAACAATTCATATGAAGTGAGGTTAGCAGAGCTGGGACTCGCATTAGTGTTAGCAGAGCTGGATCTCAAGAGAGAGAATTTGTAGAATGTCTTCGAGATGAGTTTTTAGAACAGCTTGTTGTTGAGCCCACTAGGGGATCGGCTGTACTGGATTGGGTATTGTGTAATGAACCAGAGGTGATTAGAGAGGAACTGGCCAAGGTTGACTGGAAAGGGACACTAGCGGGAAGGGCGGCAGAGCTGCAGTGTCTGGAGTTTATGTGAGAAGTGAGGAAGGTGCAAGACAGATATATTCCAGAGAAGAAGAAATTTTCGAATGGAAGAAGGATGCAACCGTGGCTGACTAGAGAAGTCAAAGCCAATGTAAAAGCAAAGCAGAGGGCATACAAGGAAGCAAAAATCATTGGGAAGACAGAGGATTGGGAATTTTTAAAAAGCATACAAAAGGAAACCAAGAAGGTCATTAAGAGGGAAAAGATGAACTATGAAAGGAAACTAGCAAATAATATCAAAGAGGACACTAAAAGCTTTTTCAGGTATATAAAGAGTAAACGACAGGTCAGAGTAGATACAGGACCGATAGAAAATCATGCTGGAGAAATTGTAATGGGAGATAAGGAGATTGCGGAGGAACTGAACGAGTATTTTGCATCAGTCTTCACTGAGGATGACTTCAGCGATATACCGGACATTCAAGGGTGTCAGGGAAGAGAAATATGCGCAGTCACAAGTACGACAGAGAAAGTACTCAGGAAGCTGAATAGACTAAGGGTAGATAAATCTCCTGGACCAGATGGAATGCACCCTCGTGTTCTGAAGGAAGTAGCAGTGGAGATTGCGGAGGCATTAGCAATGATCTTTCAAAAGTCGATAGATTCTGGCCTGGTTGCGGAGGACTGGAAGATTGCAAATGTCACTCCGCTATTTAAGAAGGGGGCAAGGAAGCGAAAAGGAAATTATAGACCTGTTAGCTTGATATCGGTGGTTGGGAAGTTGTTGGAGTCGATTGTCAAGGATGAGGTTACGGAGTACCTGGAGGCATATGACAAGATAGGCTGAACTCAGCATGAGGCTGAACTCAGCATGGTTTCCTCAAAGGGAAAATCCTGCCTGACAAACCTAGTGCAATTTTTTGAGGAAATTACAAGTAGGCCAGACAAAAGGGATGCAGTGGATGTTGTGTATTGGGATTTTCAGAAGGGCCTTTGACAAGGTGCCGCACATGAGGCTTCTAAACAAGAGAAGAGCCTGTGGAATTACGGGGAAGTTACATACGTGGATAGAGCGTTGGTCTGATTGGCAGGAAATAGAGAATGGGAATGAAGGGGATCCCATTCGTGGTTGGCTGCCGGTTACCAGTGGTGTTCCACAGGGTTCCCTGCTGGGGCCGCTTCTTTTCACGTTGTATATCAATGGCCGACTTCTGCCCCTTTGTCTATGGTCTAAGATTCTGAGAGGCAGGATTTATGAGCATGAGGAGAGACATAACCTGATTAGGGATAGTCGGCATTATCTGATCAAGAGCAGGTCGTGCCTTACGAACCTGACTGCATTCATTGAGGAAGTAAGAAAGCAAATTGATGAGGTGAGAACAGTGGAAGTAGTGTATATGGATTTCAGTACGGCAGTTGACAAGGGTCCCCGTGCAAGGCTTATTCAGAAAGCAAGGTGGCATGGGATCCATGGAGACCTCGCCTTGTGGATTCAGAATCGGCGTGCACACGGTTATATATAGTTTGTTTTCCCGCATGGAGGTCGGTGACCAGAGGTGTTCCGCAGGGATCTGTTGTGGGGCCCCCTCCACTTTGTGATTTTTATACATCACCTGAATGAAGAAGTAGAAGGGGTGGGTTAGTACGTTTGCTGATGGCACTGACGTTGAGGGTGTTGTAGATAGCCTGGAGGGCCGTCAGAGTTTACAGCGGGACATCGACAGGATGCGGAACCGGGCTGAACAGCGTCAGACGGGGTTCATCCCAGATAAGTGTGAACTGTTTTCATTTGTTAGGTCAAACTGATGGTATGTCTCTTGGCAGTGTGGAGGATCTGACAGATCTTGGTGTCTGTGTCGACAGGACACTGAAAGCTGCTGTGCAGGTTTGACGGTGATGTTACCCATGTAACCACATAACAATTACAGCACGGGAACAGGCCATCTCGGCCCCTCTAGTCCGTGCCGAACGCTTACTCTCACCTAGTCCCACCGACCCGCACTCAGTCCATAACCCTCCATTCCTTTCCTGTCCATATACCTATCCAATTTTACTTTAAATGACAATACCGAACCTGCCTCTACCACTTCTAATGGAAGCTCATCCCACACAGCTACCACTCTCAGAGTAAAGAAGTTTCCCCCTCGTGTTACCCTTAAACTTATGCCCCCTGAACTCTCAACTCATGTCCTCTTATTTAGAATCTCACCAACTCTGAATGGAAAAAAGCCTATCCACGTCAACTCTATCTATACCCCTCATAATTTTAAACTACCTCTATCAAGTCCCCCCTCAACCTTCTACGCTACAAAGAATAAAGACCTACTTTGTTCAACTTTCTCTGTAACTTAGGTGCTGAAACCCAGCAGCATTCTAGTCAAATCTCTGTTCTCTCTCTATTTTGTTGACATCTTTCCTATGATTCAGTGACCAGAACTGTACACAATACTCCAAATTCGGCCTTACCAATGCCAGGAAGAAGCCATAATACGTAAATCAAATGTCTCCCTTCCCTCTAATCTGTAGCAGATGTCCCTGCCCTCTGTGCTTCATCTCTCTCTCTCCTCAGTAGCAGCATAGTAATAGCAATAGTTTCATAGTCTCAAGGGGGGGGGGGGTGAAATAGTTAACTTTTCACCCCATTTCCATAAAGTCTGTTCAGCACTCATAACTCTGCCAGTTCTAATCAATATCTGACATCTTACTATTCATTCGGTGACTAGAACTGTACACAATACTCCAAATTTGTCCTCACCAATGCCTGGTACAATTTTAACATTACATCCCAGCTCCTATACTCTAGTGCTCCGATTTATAAAGGACAGCATCCAAAAGCTTTCTTCACCACCCTATCCAACATGAGATTCCCCTTCAGGGAACTATGCCCCATTATTCCTAGATCACTCTGTTCTACTGCATTCCTCAACGCCCTGACCATTTACCATGTACGTCCCATTTTGATTAGTCCTAACCAAAATGTAGCACCTCACACTTATCAACATTAAACTCCATCTGCCATCTATCAGCCCACTCTTCTAACTGGCCTAAAATCTCTCTGCAAGCTTTGAAAGCCTATTTCATTATCCACAACGCCACCTATCTTGGTACCAGTACTTACTATTACGTACTGACGGGATACGAGCAGTTTGGGCCTCAGATAAAATATTGATCTGCCATGATGAACAGGCGGAGCAGGCTCAATGGACCAAACAGCCTCATTCTGCTCCTATATCTTTGGGTCTTATAGCTCTCCACCCCGGTGTTTATCAAGCATCCAGACCTTCAAAGTTAATCAAGAAAAAATCTTTACTTCGCGGCCACCGAGAAGGGCTCCAAACAATTACAATCTAGACCGAACAGAATAAAAGAAACAGATATATATCGATGTATTCACCTGAAGTAACGTGATTTTGAAAATGGTGCAGGATAGGGCTGTACAGCCCTCGCATGAAACCGTTTATTGCTGAGTCTGGAACAGTTTCTTAATCTTGATATAAGCTGTGGAAAAATCCCAGCATGTAAACACAACCTCCGGGCATACAAGCACCAGCATGGCGAGAGAAGTTTATCACTGAGCTAATGAATTCTTGATCGACTGATACAACCCGCAGAAAATAGTCTGGTTGGAAATGAAAAGCCGGAAAAAATATTAACAATGTTCTATTTCCTTGTGGGTATATTTCCAAGTAGTGGCCTTCGCCCTTCATTTCAAACCAATGAGCCGAGGAATATTTGGCTGGTTTAGGAGTTGTGGGTTAGGGATAAGGTTAGTTCCTGATGAAAGGTCTCGGCCCGAAACGTCGACCAGCGCTTCCCCCTATAGATGCTGCGTGACCTGTTGTGTTCCACCAGCATTTTGTGTCTGTTGTGTGATGTTATGTCTAACCATTTCTGTTTTCAAGCAGAGAGCGACGAGAGACTCCATGACACAATGGAATATAAACTAAGATGCAAGCCAATTCTGACAGTTGCTTCCCAACTTTCTGCGTGGTTCACGCCATTTCTTTAAATAAATCAGTTTGAGATATTCTCCTTTCTAAACACCACGGTCATTCAGTGTCCTTTCTTGAGAAGAGAGAGAGAGAGAGAGAGAGAGAGAGAGAGAGAGAGAGAGAGGAGAGAGAGAGAGAGAGGAGAGAGAGAGAGAGAGAGGAGAGAGAGATGAGGAGACGAGGAGAGAGAGAGAGAGAGAAGAGAGAGAGAGGAGAGAGAGAGAGGAGAGAGAGAGAGGAGAGAGCGACCGGTGACGGGATCCTGCCCCTGTGAATTTGAGACCTGTGCAGACAAGATGGTTTGCGATGAACTGGAAGGGAACTAATACCCTGGTGGGAACGTTTGCTTAATGTGTACAGGATGGGGTTGGGGGTTTAAACTGGAGTGGGAGGGGGATGAAATTCGGAGTGCCAGAACTGATACTGGAGAGTTTCGGAGCGAGATATTGTCCAGACCTTTGGCAAGTTCAAGCGTCAAATGGTTGAGCACAGTTCGACTAATGTCCTGGGGCTGCGGATAGTTCAATGCAAGCAAGCGTAGTAGAAAAGTTTAGGAGGCACAGCAGGGGGTTTGAACTAGATTTGCGGAGGGAGGAGTACCAGAGTGTAAGAGCAGATAGTGAGATGGATGAGGATAAAGGGTCATGCGAGTCCTGCAAGTATAGTGCATGGAGTAAAGCCAGATCTAACATATAAAGAGGCTGTCGAGGAAAGAGGAGAATAAAGGGTGTAAAGGTAGTAATGTAGAAGGCTAAAGTGTGTATTCTTCAATGGAAGAAGCATCAAGAACAAAGGTGATGAACTGAGAGCTTGGATACATACATGGAATTATGATGTAGTGGCCATTACGGAGACTTGGCTGGCGCCAGGGCAGGAATGGATTCTCAATATTCCTGGATTTCAGTGCTTTAAAAAGGGATAGAGAGGGGGGAAAAGTGGAGGAGGAGTGGCATTACTGGTCAGGGATACTATTACAGCTACAGAAAGGGTGGGTAATGTAGCAAGATCCTCTTTTGCGTCAGTATGGGTGGAAATCAGGAACAGGAAGAGAGGTAGTTACTCTATTGGGGGTATTCTATAGGCCCCCTGGTGGCAGCAGAGATAACGAGGAGCAGATTGGGAGGCAGAGTATGGAAAGGTGCAAAAAGTAACAGGGCTGTTATCATGGGTGTCTTTAACTTCCCTAATACTGATTGGCATCTGATTAGTTCCAATGATTTAGACGGAGCAGTGTTAAGTGTGTCCAGGAAGGATTCCTGTCACAGTATGTTGACAGGCCGACTAGAGGGAATGCCATACTAGATCTAGCATTAGGTAACGAAACGGGTCAGGTCACAGATCTGTCAGTGGGTGAGCATCTGGGGGACAGTGACCACCGCTCCCTGGCCTTTAACATTATCATGGAAAAGGATAGAATTAGAGAGGACAGGAAAATTTTTAATTGGAGAAGGGCAAATTATGAGGCTATAAGACTAGAACTTGCGGGTGTGAATTGGGGTGATGTTTTTGCAAGGAAATGTACTATGTACATGTGGTCGATGTTTAAGGATCTCTTGTAGGATGTTAGGGATTAATTTGTCCCGCTGAGGAAGATAAAGAATGGTAGGGTGAAGGAACCATGGGTGACAAGTGAGGAGGAAAATCTAGTCAGGTGGAAGAAGGCAGCATACATGAGGTTTAGGAAGCAAGGATCAGATGGGTCTATTGAGGAGTATAGAGTAGCAAGAAAGGAGCTTAAGAAGGAGCTGAGAACAGCAAGAAGGGGGCATGAGAAGGCCTTGGCGAGTAGGGTAAAGGAACACCCCATAGCATTCTTCAATTATGTGAAGAACAAAAGGATGTCAGCAGTGAAGGTAGGACCGATTAGAGATAAAAGTGGGAAGATGTGCCTGGAGGCTGTGGAAGTGAGGGAGGTCCTCAATGAATAGTTATATAACTATATCACTATATAACGATTATAGCACGGAAACAGTCCATCTCGGCCTTTCTAGTCCGTACCGAACGCTTATTCACACCTAGTCCCACCGACCTGCACTCAGCCCAGAACCCTCCATTCCTTTCCTGTCCATATACCTATCCAATTTTACTTTAAATGACAATACCGAACCTACCTCTACCACTTCTACTGGAAGCTCGTTCCACACAGCTACCACTCGCTGAGTAAAGAAATTCCCCCTCGAGTTACCCTTAAACTTTTGCCCCATAACTCTCAACTCATGTCCTCTTGATAGAATCTCCCCTACTCTCAATGGAACAACACTATCCACATCAACTCTATCTATCCCCCTCATAATTTTAAATACCTCTATCAAGTTACCCCCAACAAAGAATAAAGACCTAATTTGTTCAACCTTTCCCTGTAACTTAGGTGCTGAAACCCAGGCTGCATACTAATAAATCCCTGTACTCTCTCTATTTTGTTGACATCTTTCCTATAATTCGGTGACCAGAACTGTACACAATACTCCAAACTCGGCGTTACCAATGCCTTGTGCAATTTTAACATTACATCCCAACTACTATACTCAATGCTCTGATTTATAAAGTCCAGCCTACCAAAAGTTTTCCTCACCACCCTATCCACATGAGATTCCACCTTTAGGGAACTATGCCCCATTATTCCTAGATCACTCTGTTCTAATGCATTCTTCAATACCCTACCATTTACCATGTATGTCCTATTTGGATAATTCCTACCAAAATGCAGCAACTCACACTTATCAGCATTAAACTCCATCTGCCATCGCTCAGCCCACTCTTCTAACTGGCCTAAATCCCTCTAGAAGCTTTGAAAACCTACTTCATTTTCCACAAAGCCACCTACCTTAGTATCATCTGCATACTTGCTAATCCAATTTACCACCCCATCATCTAGATCACTAATATATATGACAAACAACACTGGACCCAGTACAGTTCCCTGAAGCACACCACTAGTCACCGGGCTCCAACCTGATAAACAGTTATCCACCACTACTCTCTGGCATCTCCTATCCAGCCACTGTTGAATCCATTTTACTATCTCAGGACTAACACCTAGAGTGGATGTGGAGAGGATGTTTCCTACAGTGGGGGAGTTTCGGACCAGAGGACACAGATAGATTGGATGTGGAGAGGATGTTTCCTATATTGGGGGAGTCTAGGACAAGAGGACACAGATAGAGTGGACGTGGAGAGGATGTTTCCTACAGTGAGGGAGTTTCGGACCAGAGGACACAGATAGATTGGATGTGGAGAGGATGTTTCCTGTAGTGGGGGAGTCTACGACCAGAGGACAACCTCAGAATAGAGGGACTTCCGTTTAGAACTCTGCTGAGGAGTTTCTATTGCCAGAGAGTGGTGAATCTGCGGGATTAATTGCCAGGGTACGGCTGCAGAGAGCAAGTCTTTAAGGCAGAGGTGAGTAGAATCTTGATTGTTCGGGGCATGAAGGGATACAGGGCGAAAACAGGAGGTTGGGGCTGAGCATAATATTGGATCAGCCATGATGAAATGGAGGGTAAGACCCAATAGGCGAAATGGCTTCCATATCTTATGATTCTTCGTGTCAGTGGGAGCAGTGAACGGGATCGGAAGGGTACGGAGCGTAGTCAGTCAATACAGTACAGATCATTAGGAGAAGTGGCCCGGCTCGTGGGGGAGTGGGCTGGGTCAGTAGGAGAAGAGGGGCGTTCGGTAGAACTAGGGGCGGGGTCTGAGCGCGGAGAGCGTTGGGGTCATTGGTGGTGGAGAGGGTGGGGTCCGTAGGAGAAATAGAGAGGGCGGAGTCAGCGGGAGAATGGGGCGTAGTCATGGGGAGCTGCGGGTGGGGCCAATGGGAAGAGGGGGCGAAATTAATCCCACCATTCTCCATCGAGAATCAGTTTTCCTGCTTACAACATTGATCACGCTTCTCTCAAATAACTTGTATGTGTGTCCGCGACACAGAGTTGAACTTCCTTTCCATAGTTTCTGTCGTCGGGTTCACCACATACACTCTCGGTACTTCTTTTAATCATTTTCCTTTTTAACTTCTTTTATCGTTTACCCCTTCCCGTGCTACACATTTCAACCTCACTCGCGGAGGCATTTTCACGTCTCTCCATTGTATTCTTTCGGAGTGGCTTTTAAATCTTATAACAGCAAACTCTGACGGCAGTTTTGAGTCACTTGTGAATTCTTGTACTGGTTGGTCGCTCTTCATTGGGGTTCCTACCGAGTCTTTAGTTCTGCCCGTTGCGCTGAGGTAACGGGAACCCTATTTCCTGATGTCAGTATTCCACATCGGGAAACAACAGCCCACTCCAGCCATTGGAATTCCTCTTCCAATCATTGAGGAAACATCATTGTGCAGAATCAAATCTCTGGCGGAAGAAGAAACTGCCATAGATTTGGTCCGCAACCCCGGGAGAATCTGTGATGCAGCGTCAAAGGAGGAATCGATGCTGCCCCCTAGTGTTGGTTCAAGGAGATGTCAAGCTATATTGTGTTAGACTGTAGATTTCTGCAACATACATGGACACAGGGTCTCAGACTATATTTTCCTGTGTGACTTCCATCTTGTGTTTATCGTTAACATCTCGGATAAATGGTTTATCTGTAGCAGTGAATCTTAATGCAGGTGCAGACAATGACGGTTTAAATGTTTGAAACCCTTTCAGTTGTTCTTCATAAACAGCCACAGAGTCAGCAGAGTCAATCTTAGGAGATTGCCAATTACCTGACCAATTGTTGGATCTGCCACCACTGGTGTGTAAGGGTGTGAATGCATTGATTAACAACAGTTTCTTCTTTAATCCCTGGTATATTTTTTCCCATTCTACGTCATATTTGTCTGTTTTATTGTTTTATCGCTGTCATCCACACCTGACTCGCTAGGGGTCGCAGTAGTACACATATCATGACTGGCCTGCGGTTCCTGGGAGTACCGATGGTGTCACTGTATCGGGAGACTAACCGGTGTGGGATGAAATCCGGATGGGGCCGCTATCTCAGAAAGACGATTCTCAGGCCAGAGCTTAAAAAATGGCGTCAGCTGTCACTTCCTTGGCATTTGGCCAAGAGAATCTGAACTGGGACGAAAGTTCAAAAACTTTCATGCAAACAGAGTTCAGAGGGAAAGGAAAGCATTAAACGCTCGGCCAAACTGGGCGGTTAACTAAAACTCTACAATGGAAAACAATGCTATCACTGCGGCTGAGAGGAGTAACTAAATATCAAACGAATACCGCTAGCATTCAGCGTCAGTTGAGTCGAACGTCCAATTTCTCAGGCAAGGCCGAACGCAACCGGCAGCGAAACGTTGCTGTGCTTTGTTCAAGCCTCGGCAAGCACCACAACGGAAAGAATGGTGTTAAATACCATCGCAATGAAATAATAATTCGATGATACACAGAAACGAGATTTCTCAGTTGCTGTCTTCCCCTAGTCGAGCACGTGCTGGCCGAGCCTGAGGGGTTCACGTACAATATCACGAGCGCATTTGCCGAATCTGCTGCGCTGCTGAATCCGTGACTGTAACAGTCACTACCTCATATTCTTTTCGAAACGAGGGACCAGAACTGTTCCCAGTACTGGAGGAGTGGCCTCACCAAATAGAAGTGTAGTTTAACGTCCCTGTTTTTAAACTCCAACCCTCTGACAATTAAGACCAGTCCGCTAATTGCTTTCCTCACCCGTGCACGTCAAACAGCGAAAAACGCCCAGGACTTCAACTGCAGCGCACTACCGCTGTTCTGCCATTGGGTGGCGCTGTAGTCCGTTGCGTTTGCAGTTCTGGGATCGCTCACAAGGCGAAGCATTGGACTTCCAGTCTGACTCTCCAGGCGGCGTCGCTGTTCAGCGCTGATTTTAAACAACTCCGCCATGGACGCTTCTTCCCTTCTGCCATCCGTTTCCTAAATGGACATTGAGCCCGTGAAAATAATCTCACTTTTTCGATTATTCGATTATTAATAGCTCCAAGAGTTCTATTGCAGACGCACCATCGCTGTCCAGCCAGAGGGTGGCGCTGGAGTCCGTTGTTTCTGCAGAGATGGGCGACCTCACACGGCGGAACACGTGAAAATGCCCCCGCGGGTGAGGTTGAGATGTGTAGCACGCGAAGGAGTAATCGATAAAAGAAGTTAAAAGGCAAAGAATTAAAAGAACTACCGAGAGCGGACTTCTCATCTGTGGGCCCAGGCGCCGTCGCTGTTCAGGAGCTGATTTTAAACAACTCCGTCATGGACGGTCCCAACACAGACTGTGGTGGCTGCCTCGTATTCACTGCAGGGAATGCCGGTTGAGATAGATGCAGTACTGAATTTTAGAGATGTTTAGGATGGAACATGGAGGGATCGGGATGAAAGAGAAGGATCGGCGTCCAGAAGCACTTGGATGAGGCGGACAAGGAGAGTGGGTGAGGGAGCAATTTAGCTTCTATATCTTACGCTCTGATCTGCCAGTGGGAGCAGTGAACGGGATCGGAAGGGTACGGAGTATAGTCAGCGAATGGGGCGCAGACCATTAGGGGAAGTGGCCCAGCTCGCAGGGGAGAGGGCTCGGTCAGTAGGTGAAGAGCGAAAGGTCGGTGGAAATAGGGGCGGGGTCTGAGTGGAGAGCGGTTGGTCATTGGGAGTGGAGAGGGTGGGGTCGGGGAGGAGCACGGGGTGGGATTATTGGGAGCTGCGGGCTGGGCTAGTGGGAAAATGGGGCGAAATTAACCCCACCATTCTCCATCCAGAGCCAGTTTTCCTGCTTACAACATTGATCACGCTTCTCTCAAATAACTTGTATGTGTGTCCACGGCACAGAGTTGAACTTCCTTTCCATAGTTTCATTCTTCGGGTTCACCTCATACACTCTCGGAACTTCTTTTAATCATTCGCCTTTTTAACTTCTTTTATCGTTTACCCCTTCCCGTGCTACACACCTCAACCTCACCGGCGGAGGCATTTTCACGTCTCTCCATTGTATTCTTTCGGAGTGGCTTTTAAATCTTAGAACAACAAAATCTGCCGGCACTTTGGTACCATTTATGAATTCTTGTACTGGTTGGTCGCTCTTCATTGGGGTTCCTACCGAGTCTTTAGTTCTGCCCGTTGCGCTGAGGGAACGGGAACCACGCTTCCTGATGTCAGTATCTCGCGTCCGGAAACAACAGCCCACTCCAGCCATTGGAATTCCTCTTCCAATCATCGAGGGACCATCAGTTTTGCAGAATCAAATCTCGGGCCGAAGAAGAAACTGCCATAGGTTTGGCCCGCAGCCCCGGGAGAACCTGTGATGCAGCGTCGAAGCAGGGGATGATGCTGCCCCCTAGTGTTCGTTCAGGGAGATATCAAGCTATATTGTGTTAGACTGTAGATTTCTGCAACATACATGGACACAGGGTCTTAGACTATATTTTCCTGTGTGATTTCCATCATGTGTTTATCGTTAACATCTCGGATAAATGGTTTATCGGTAGCAGTGAATCTTAATGCAGGTGTAGACAATGACGGTTTTAATGTTTGAAACACTTTCAGTTCCTCTTCATTAACAGCCACAGAGTCGGCTGAGCACGGAATGTCTCAGGAGATTGCCAATCAACTGATCAATTGTTGTTGGAACTGCCACCAATGGTGTTAGCTTGATTAACAATATTGAATACCATATAACAATTACAGCATGGAAACAGGCATCTCGGCCCTTCTAGTCCGTGCCGAACGCTTACTCTCACCTAGTCCCACCGACCTGCAGTCAGCCTATAACCCTCTATTCCTTTCCTGTCCATATACCTATCCAATTTTATTTTAAATGACAATACCGAACCTGCCTCTACCACTTCTGCTGGAAGTTCGTTCCACACAGCTACCACTCTCTGAGTAAAGAAATTCCCCTTCGTGTTACCCTTATACTTTTGCCCCTTAAGTCTCAAATCATGTCCTCTTGTTTGAATCTCCCCTACTCTCAATGGAAAAAAGATTTGCCAATTTAACGTCATTTTATTGGCCAGATTGTCGAATGCAGCGTCCTCTGCCCAAAGTGCGCAAAACGATTCTCTCCCAGGATAATCCCACAACCGGATACTGGTTTCCCAGTCTGTGCACCGGCCCCCCGGGCTCTTCCGGTGTGTGAAATTCCGCCTGATCTGCCTGGAGCAAACAGCACGGCGGATGCAGCGTCACCGGACAGGCGGCGGAGTCACGTGGGTGCGGGGCCACCTCTTACGTCACAGAGGGCTCGGCTCGAGCCAGCGTCGTTCCAGAAGTTGGGAATTAATTCCCCTTAAAGGGGAAGGCGGCCATTAAAGGCGATGCCTGGAAGTCGGCCAAAATGTCCCGGTCCCGTGGGTGGGGATTTTTCACACATTCAGACGTTCACAAGACCTCCGGTACTGGTATCCTGCCAAGACCTCAGTTCCTCCTTCCCAGTCTCACTGAATTGATTACTCGTTAGTCTGAAACAGATGGAAGAACAAAGATGAAATAAACAGATTACACAGCAGTGTCAGTAACCGGGGACTGGGTTTAATGTTTCAACAACACTCACGGACAAATATCACCAGAAAATCCATGGATCCGCTGATATTTTATCACATTGAACATTAACACAAACACTCATAGGATCCACTCCAGACTCGGGTGGGTCAGTATGAGGCGGCGGAGAGCGGGGACAGATCGGTCTGGGAGCGAGTTTGATGCCAGGTTCAGCCCCGTCAGTGATGGGTTTGTACTGAGAGCGGAGACGAGATCCTCGGCACCAGAATCTGTGACACCGACATCGGTCAGACTGGAGATGAGGGAAAGTGAGGCTTATGGACACAGAGAGACAGGAGACGGTACATATCCCCAGTGTTTATCAGTAACACAATTACTGATCACATTAATGTTCAGTGTCAGACACCCAGTGACTGTAAACACAATCTCCCACAGTCTGGTACTTACTCCAGTGTCTGTATTTTACACTCCGGGTTTCTCAGAGCCGCAGACACCAGTTTCACTCCTGTGAACTCCTGTGAGAGGGAATTTCTCTCACTCGGATATTTCTGGAAACATTACATCCTTATATATTGTGCTGTAGGTTTTCTATGTTTCTAAAACAACCTCTTCCTCAATGTCGCAGAAGGGAAGAAGCTGGCTGTGAACTACAGGAGGAATGGAGACATGCTCACCACTATTGATGTAAACATCACCGAGGATTTTACCTGGTCTGTACATATCGGCTGTGTGGTGCTTCATTCCCCTCAGACGGTGGAAGAAACCGGAGACGGTTGAGGGGTCCTATATTTCTGCAATATTACCACTCGGCTCCGAAACTCAGTCCCACGATTGATGAAGGCCAATTCACCGTCTGCCTTCTTACCCACAGAGTTAAAATACTTTGAGTGTCCTGTGGGCTCGGAACCCAATATCGCTCTGATCCTCCACACTGCCAAGAGTCTTATCAGTAATGCTATATTCTGCCATCATATTTGACCTACGAAAATGAACCACCTCACACCTATCTGGGTTGAACGCCATCTGCCACTTCTCAGCCCAGTTTGGCATCCTAGTAATGTCCCGCTGTAACCTCTGACAGCCCTCCACACTATGCACAACACCCTCAACCTATTAAAGGTGTCATCAGAAAATTTACTCACCCATCCCTCTACTTCCTCATCCAGGTCATGAATAAAAATCACCGACCTCCATGCAGAATATGACCCGTCTACAACCACTCTTTGCCTTCTGTGGGTAAGCCAGTTCTGGATCCACAAAGCAATGTCCCCTTGGTTCCCATGCACCCTTACGTTCTCAATAGGCCTTGCAAGTGGTACCTTATCAAATGCCTTGGTGAAATACTGCATCTACTGTTCTTCCTTCATCAATGTGTTTAGTTACATCCTCAAAAAAAAAAATCAGGCTGGGAAGGCACGATGTGCCTTTGACAATGAATTGTTTCAGGTTTAATTCTATCCGATGAGAAAAAACGTAAAATTGACTAACAGCAGTGTCTGTAAAAAGAATTCACCCGCCTCGGAGGAGTTTCATGTTTTATTGCTGTACAACGTTCAATCACAGCGGATTGAACTCGACTGCAATGATACAAATCAACAGAAAAAGACTCTTTCGTATCAAAGTGCAAACAAACCCCTGTAAAGTGATCTGAATTAATTACCAATATAAAACACAAAATAATTGATTGCAAAAATATTCAGTACTTTCCCGCCGCCAAATCATCACAGGTGCAGCCAATTGGTTTTTGAAGTCACATGATTAGTTAATTTGAGATCAGCCTGTTCAGTGAAAAGTGTTTCAATGGATTCTAGTAAAATCAATTGTATCTGTATCTGGAAAGTCTGACTGCTGTTGATCAGGATCCCGGCAAAAACTCCACCATGAACACAAAAGAACACTCCAAGCAGCACCTCGAAAAGGTGATTGAAGATCACCAGTCAGGAGATTGAAGCATGAAAACGTCCCGGTCACTGAATACCCCGTGAAGAACAATGAAGTCAATCATTAAGAAACGGAAAGAATATGGCACGGCTGTAAATCTGCTTCGAGCAGGCTGCTCGCAAACACTGAGTGACCATGCCAGAGGGGGACGAGTGAAAGAGGCCACCAAGAGACCCATGACAACTCTGGAGGAGTTACAAGCTCCGGTATCCGGGATGGGAGAAACTGGGCGTACAACAACGGTTGCCCGGGTGCCTCGCCGGTCGCAGCTTTATGGGAGACTGGCAAAGAGAAAGCCGCTGCTGACAAAATCCCACATGGAATCTCGGCTAGAGATTGCCAGGAGGCATGTGGGAAACTCTGATGTCAGCTGGAAGATGTTTCCCTGATCTGATGAAAC
Organism: Hemitrygon akajei; assembly: GCF_048418815.1. Taxonomy (NCBI): domain Eukaryota; kingdom Metazoa; phylum Chordata; class Chondrichthyes; order Myliobatiformes; family Dasyatidae; genus Hemitrygon; species Hemitrygon akajei. The sequence continues at coordinate 4,080,804 of NW_027331961.1, forward strand.
CAGAATAAGCCTTTTTAGCCATCAGACAAAATCCTACGTTTGGCGTCAGCCAAACAAGACATATCATCAAAAACACAACATCCCTACGGTGAAGCACGGTGGTGGCTGCATCACGCTGTGGGGATGCTTCACTGCAGCAGGGCCTGGAAGGCTTGTGAAGGTAGCGGGTAAAATCAACGCAGCAAAATACACGGGAAAGATTCCCGCGGCGACACCGGCTCGTTCAATGGGAGCAGGCAGCCGACATGGTCAGGGCATGAAGCGATACGGGGAGAGGGCAGGAGGCTGGGGCTGAGAGGGAAAATGGATCAGCAGTGATGGATGAAATGGCGGAACGGACTCCATGGGCCCAATGGCCGAATTCTGCTCCTGGATCTTATGGTGTTATGGTATTACAATTCCTGCTGCCTCGGTGAAGCAGACAACATCATCAAAGGCCCTCCAAGAGGACCACAACCCCCCATTGAGACGGGGGGGGGTGTTACGTCGCTGGAGTCAGGGCCTTGTCTCCTGCTCCTGGTAGGGTCAGCCATTCCACACGTGTCACAGGGTAGCGGCCGGACGAAGAGTAGTTCACCGGTCCTCCGGATTCGGGGGTCCATATGCCCCTCACCAGCAATAAACCCTGGCGCATCACAGGGGTGTGTGCTCAGCCCACTGCTCTCCTCTCTCTACACCCATCACTTGCGGCTAAGCACGGCTCAGTTGCCATTTATATTTGCTGATGGTACAGCTATTGTTGGCAGAATCTCGGATGTAGGTGAGAGGGCGCACAGGAGCGAGATGGATCAGCTGGTTGGGAGGTGTCACAGCAACAACCCTGCCGTCATTGTCCGTGAGACCAAAAGAGCTGATTGCCGACTTCAGAAAGGGTAGGAGGGACGAGGGACCAGGAGCCAATTCACACAAAAGGATCAGTTTCAAATTCCTGTGCGTGAAGATGTCTGCGGATCTGACCTGGTCCCAACACATTGATGCGGCAGTATTTCATGAGGAGGTTGAGGACATTTGGTTTGTCACCTAAAACACTGGAAAACGTCCACGGATGTACCGTGGGGAGCATTCGGACAGGGTGTGCGCTATGGCGGGGGTGTTGGGGAGTGGGGGAAGGGATTGTTGCTCGCTGCCGCTTATGCGCGGGAAGGGGGAGCTGGGGGAGAATTTGGTGTTCTAACATTCAACTCTTCTTCATTTTTAGGGCCACTCCTTTTTTTCATGGATGGTTGCGAAGAAAAAAAAAATCAGGATGTATATTGTACACAATTTTCTGACATTAGATTGTACCTTTGAAACTTTGAATCTTGGAGAATGATCCCAAAACAAATAGGGCTGGATGTCACGGATAAAAATCTGGTTGCTGGATAAGACGATACTCACATCATATCGCTCTGTATTCAGTGAGCTAATTCTTATAACTTGCTGATACGAAGAGCCGGGACGGGAAGGACGGAATCATTGGAATTATTGTCACGTGACCGTTTCAGCCGCTGCACCAGTCTCCCGGACAAGAGAAAATCGAGGCTAGTCTGAAGGTTGAGAGTCACACACTGCTATGTTTCAGATCCTAGCGAAACACGTCTTTAGAAACGGAACCGCCGATAATGTGGACGATGAGATTATTGAGATCGTAACGCAGAGCAAAGTTGAGAGGGCAAAGGTTGGTGAAAGCGTGAGGCTGCCTATCATGGGCTGGAGGAGTCCGGGTTGCGGTGAGAGAACTAAGCCGCTACGATAAAAAAAAATGAGTCACACCCTTCAGTGATGTCTCGGAGTGAAGATGTGACACTCGAGAGAGAGATGACGGAGACACGGATAACGGTTGTATATAAAAAGTGAGAGACGTTTTGAACGGTGGCTTTTTTCCATGATGGTTGTCCTTCTCATGTGTGAATTCCCGGCCAACCGTCCTCTTCTATTCACCAGTGACGTCATCTGAGGAAATAAATAAACAATTCATGTTGGCTCTCTTAGCAACCGGAAGGAAATAAAGTTGGTGAGACCAAATACGGGCGATATTTCCTTACTCGGTGTCAGACATCGTGTCAATGAGAATTTGCAGACAATTTATCTGTTTCGCAAGGCCACAGGCCCAGGACAATTATTCCTCTGAATAGCAATGACTTGCTGCCCGTCGCCGCCTGACCCCAGTCCCACAGTGTTACATGTCTCTCATCTGTTAATCACTGGGTAACTTGAAATCACGCACAGCCGGGGCTCTGCTCAACTCATCGGCTTGGCAATAATGGACATGTTCCCTTTGCAAGTCACATTTTGCATCGACAGCCTCATGTTCTGCTGACTTACCTCTTCAGATCACCGTAAACAGATCGATCGCCCAGAACCAGTCCCTGTTAAACGGAAGTAAATCATTGTGATTAGCAAAAGTTCATAACAAACAGTCTGTGATAGAGGAGAATTGGAAGAACACCGAAATGGACTTGGACACATGTAACAGAGCGGCTCGGAAATACCGTGGGACAGAGGGATCAGGCTGTGCTCCACAGTCCAGACTAACACATGATACTTCATGAGTTCATCCGCCATTTCTGCGGCCCCGATTGCTGCCTCTTCGACGTCATTCTCGCTGTCGAATGTCTCACTTCAGGGTCTGTTTCTTACTGTGTGAAGTGGAAACAATTACATCTAAAAGGGAGTGACGCCAATACTTCCCTCACCGTGTAAGTGGAGTTTCCATCTTCTGCATTGTTCCTTGCGCCCTGAAAAGAGAAATTGAAGATTTCTATTGTGACGTTTAACCTTGCGCTGAACAATTGTATTCTGTCTCTCCACAGGTAAACCCCGAGGGTATCAATCTTCACATTCATTGCTGCTCGGACGCGACCCATCAGGAAGGCAGATTATTGCCTGAATGGTGTAGAGTTAGGTAAGGGAGAAATACAAAGAGATCTAGGAGTCCTTGTTCATCAGTCACTGAAGGTGAATGAGCAAGTGCAGCAGGCAATAAAGAAGGCTAATGAAATGTTGGCCTTTATTACAAAGGGAATTGAGTACAAGAGCAAGGAAATCCTTTTGCATTTGTACAGGGCCCTGGTGAGACCACACCTGGAGTATTGTGTACAGTTTTGGTCTCCAGGGTTAAGGAAGGACATCCTGGCTGTAGAGGAAGTGCAGCGTAGATTCACAAGGTTAATTCCTGGGATGTCCGGACTGTCTTACGCAGAGAGGTTAGAGAGACTGGGCTTGTACACGCTGGAGTTAAGGAGACTGAGAGGGGATCTGATTGCAACATATAAGATTATTAAGGGATTGGACAAGATAGAGGCAGGAAATATGTTCCAGATGCTGGGAGAGTCCAGTACCAGAGGGCATGGTTTGAGAATAAGGGGTAGGTCATTTCGAACAGAGTTAAGGAAAAACTTCTTCTCCCAGAGAGTTGTGGGGGTCTGGAATGCACTGCCTCGGAAGGCAGTGGAGGCTAATTCTCTGGTTGCTTTCAAGAAGAAGCCAGATAGGTATCTTAAGGATAGGGAAATCAAGGGATATGGGGACAAGGCAGGAACCGGGTATTGATAGTAGATGATCAGCCATGATCTCAGAATGGCGGTGCAGGCTCGAAGGGCAGAATGGTCTACTTCTGTTCCTATTGTCTATTGTCTATAAGATCCAACCTGTTCCTTCCTTGAGAAATTTTCATAGGTTCCCGATGCGTCCACGGTGTTTGTATCCAAGGTGCCTGCGGGAACAATACAGATACGTCACAGCGGTGAAGAGCATCATGGGCCGTTGTTAATACAGCGGATGTCAATCCGGCCACAAAACAAAATGCCAGCGATAGCACGAACTACATTCCCACAAACGCCAGAAACCGGTAATCCCCTGTATAGACGACCAATAATTTAGGTCAGATACAGAAAGGAAAATACCATACCGCCCCTCCAATGATATTGTAATCCTGAGTTGAAAGTGTCTACTTATTTAATTGGACATCCCAACAACCCAAGCAGCATTATTCGTGACCAATCGCTCGGATGAAAACCTCCAGCTTCTGTGCACTAGGAACTCCGATATCTAAATGAAATGTTAAGTGTTCCAGGGGCCCAGTAACAGAACAGTTGAAATGCAGTTCACTCACTGTTTCGTCCGGAATCGATGCTCGTGTCGTATTGGGATTGTGGGGGATCTTTGCTCCTGAATAAACAGAAACAATGTTCAAAACATGAATTCCAGAGGAGTTGACTTTCCTGCGCTGATACACAGAATGAGAACGGCTCCAATCATTCCATTGCATTCTCTCCAGTTACTCCTTGATACTGTCCCGGTTATCGGATGCCCGATTCCAGGCCTACTCGATCTCAACAACAGTGACCACAATGGGTTTAACCGAGAAATAATTGTTTTGGCCAATTGGATCACAGTTTTCCAGGGGAAAGTGTCTTTCAGACAAATGTTCCCATTTCAGGGGGAAAGCTCAATGCTGATTCTGACCACAGGTGACCCCTGATCTGTGGGATAATTCCGGAACTGCTGATCAATTTAACATGTCCTTGGGAAGATAAAGTCTTGTTCCCCGATCCTGTTCCCGTTTACAACACTGTCCTTTATCAATATCTTTCATCCTCGTTCATCCCACCGAAGGACTGTAAGACCATAAGATATAGGAGTAGAAGTGGGCCATTCGGCTCAGCAAGTCTGTTCCGCAATTTAAACCTGGGCTGACCCAATTCTTCCAGTCGTCCCCTGTCCTCTGTTTTCACCCCATACCCTTTGATGCCCTGGCTAATCAGGAACCTATCCATCTCTGCCTTAAATGCACTCAATGACTTGGCCTCCACAGCCACTCGTGGCAACAAATTCCACAGATTTACCCCTCTCTGATGAAAATAATTTATCCGCATCCCAGTTCTAAACGGAGGGGCTTAATCTTGAAGTCGTGCCCTCTTGTCCTAGACTTCCCTACCATGGGAAATAACTTTGCCATATCTAATCTGTTCAGGCCTTTCAACATTCGGAATGTTTCTATGAGATCCACCCTCATTCTCCTGAACTCCAGGGAATACAACCCAGACCTCCCTCAAACGGTAACCCTTTCATTCCTGGAATCATTCTCGTGAATCCTCTCTGAACCCTCTCCAGTGTCAGTACACCCTTTATAAAAATAAGGAGCCCAAGACTGCAGACAATGCTCCCAGTGTGATCTCACGAGTGCCTTATAGAAACTCAACATCACATCCCTGCTCTTATATTCTATACCGCTAGAAATGAATACAAACATTGCATTCACCTTCTTCACAACCGACTCAACCTGGAGGTTAACCTTTAGGGTATCTTGCACAAGGACTCCCAAGTTCATTTGCATCACTGCATTTTTAATTCTCTCGCCATCAAAATAATAGTCTGCCCATTTATTTCTTCCACCAAAGTGCATGACCGTACACTTCGCCACATCGTGTTTCATTTGCCGCTTCTTTGCCCATTCCCCTAAACTATTTAGCTCTCTCTGCAGGCTCTCTGTTTCCTGAACGCTACCGGTTCATCCACCTATGTTTGTATAAAGGGTAAACTCAGCCGCAAATCTATTAATCCCTTAGCCCACATCATTGACATGCATCGTAAAAAGCAGCGGTCCCAGCACCGAGCCCCGTGGATCTCCATCAGTAATCAGCAGCCGGTCAGAATAGGATCCCTTTATTCCCGCTCTCAGTTTTCTGACGAGCAGCAAATGCTCCACCCACACTAGTAACTTCCCTGTCATTCCATTGGCTCTTAACTTGGTGAGCAGCCACATGTGCGGCACCTTGTCAAAGGCCTTCTGAAAATCCAAGTACACCACGTCTATTGCAGTTCCTTATCTACCCTGCTTGTAATTTCCTCAAAGAATTACAGTAGGTTTGTCCGGCCAGAAATCCTTACTGGCTTGTCAAGTGCTACCCGGTACTCTTGTAATCTGATCCCTAAAAATCGATTCCAACAACTTCCCAGCCACTGATGTCAGTCTAACATGTCTATAGTCTCCTTTCTGCTGCCTCCCACCCTTCTTAAACAGCGGAGTAACATTTGCCGTGTTCCAGTCATCCGCTACAATGCCAGAATCTTTCGATTCATTCGTCCTGGACAATCACTGCAGATTTCCCCAACGTGGTCAAAAGGGAGTCAGTCCATTCTGTCCTTTTGGTTGAATACTGTTATCGTCCATTACGTTGTTCCTGCAACTTCACAAGCAGCCGTCAAACATCAGCATCTATTATCTGCATCTGCGGCTGGACTATTAACGCCAATCATCTGACCATCGAATCTGAGAGCATCAGATTCTCTATTCTTTCCTCCGGTCAACACGGTCCTGTTCCACTCTTCTCTGAATCGACCAGCCACCATCACCCCTGTTCTCACCACTCGGCATTTCCCACGATTCCCACTCACTCGCATCATGACCTGTCCGTCACCTCACTCCCCTGTCGATCCATCGAGCCTGTCAGCGCTTGCTCCAACCGCTGCCCTACCACTTTGTTGCCCCTCTTTCCTGTCACTACCGAGCAACAATCTGCTTCCACAAAGGCCGTCGGTTCATGTTCCCCCACCAGTAATGCCCGACTCGCCAGTTTCCTCCAGCTCCGGCTTGTGTAACTTGTTTCGGTCACCGGTTCCCGTTAAACCTTCCAATATCCCACTCCTGCAAAATAAAGATCTCCTGCAATAACTAGAAGAAGAAGAAGAATAACAAGAAGAAGAAGAAGATGAAGAAGAAGAAGAAGAAGAAGAAGAAGAAGAAGAAGAAGAAGAAGAAGAAGAAGAAGAAGAAGAAGAAGAAGAAGAAGAAGAAGCGATATTCGGAGAAAAGGGCATTTACCCGCCAATTTTCCGTGCGAACAACCATGCGCAAACTCCGCCGATCAGACCTCCGGCAAGAGAACCCAGTACAATGCCCACGATCGCGCCAGCGCCCAGGGTGAAATTGTCGCCTGTTTCTGGGGCTAACACACACACAAAAAAAAACAAATATTTATCATAAATTGCGCAAACCCGTCTTTTTCAGTGTCAAATGGATTTTAACCTGCTTGTGATTCTAACAACGGTTTTCTCAAACGGGAATAAAGCTTGTGCGGTAACCATGGAACCATAGAACATCACAGCACAGAAACAGGCCTTTCGGCCCTTCTTGGTTGTGCCGAACCATTTTTCTGCCTAGTCCCACTGACCTGCACCTGGGCCACATCCCTCCAAACCCCTCTCACCCATATACCTGTCCAAGATTTTCTTACATGTCAAAAGTGAGCTCGCATTCACCACTTCATCTGACAGCTTGTTCCACACTCCCACCGCTCTCTGCGTGAACAAGCTGCCCCTAATGGTCCCTTTAAACTTTTCCCCCTTCACCCTTAACCCATGACCTCTCCCCTGGCCTCAGTGGGAAAAGCCTGCTTGCATTAACTCTATCTATATCCATCATAATTTCATACACCTCTATCAAATCACCCCTCATTCTCCTACGCTCCAGGGAATGAAGTCCTAACCTATTCGACCTTTCTCTGTAACTCAGTTTCGCAAGTCCCAGCAACATCCTTGTAAACCTTCTCTGCACTCTTTCAAACTTATTAATATCCTTCCTGTAATTAGGTGACCAAAACTGCACACAATCTTCCAAATTCGGTCTCACCGATGTCTTATACAACCTCACCATTACATTCAACTCTCATACTCAATACTTTGATGTATAAAGGCCAATGCTCTCTTTACAACCTTATCTACTTATGACGCCACTTTCAAGGAATTATGTATCTGTACTCCCAGATCCCTCTGTTCTACTGCACTCCTCAGTGTCCTACCATTTACCTTGTATGTTCTACCTTGGTTTGACTTCCGAAGTGCAATACCTCACACTTGTCCGCATTAAACTCCATCTGCCATTTTTCAGCCCATTCCTCCAACTGGTCCAAATCCCTCTGCAAGCTTTGAAAACCTTCCCCACTGTACACTGACCTCGACAGTAAGATTAAAGTTCCTCTTTGTTACGCCGGTAGTAACCCGACATGTATAATTCCCGACGGTAACCGACCTCACTGACACAAGGGTGAGTTCCTGCTCTGTCTGCAGGAGATTGTTCCCGTTGTACCATGCATAAATACCCCAGGGGACAGACAGAGCAATTTCAGATTTAACACAATATTTTAAACAACTAGACGCTCCGGTACAATTCTGACCTCCTTTGGCGCATCTATAAAATAAGGAAATATGTTGATTATAATGCTCTCTGATAAAAAATGAAGTTTCTTGTTTACCTGTGCACCCGCAGTAAACCTGCACGTCGGTCTCTCCAGCGCCACTGCTGAAAGAGTTGCTGGCGATGCACTTGTACGTCCCTGCATCGTTTCCGTTCACACTGATTATAGTCAGTTTCGCCTTGTCGGAAGATGCAATTATTCTGCCGTTTTCCCGGATGGGTTGGTCATCCTTGAACCATGTCCGTGTCTCAACAGTGCCCGACGCGTCACAACTCAGTGCGATGGTATCGAGGTTTTCCAGAGGAGTGGAATTATTGGTCACCACGGCAACCCCACTCACTGTCTCTGTAAATACAATTAAAATCCAAATCGTTTTTCACTTGCTTTTACCTACAACACGTCCACAATACTTGGATGCCGCCAACTCAAGATTGTCTCCATTCATAGCTCTTATCCCCCATGCCTTTCGATATCAGGTTACATTCCAGGTTGAACTAAATTCCGGCACAGGGTTTAAAGTTTTACAGCCGTTACTTACGGTGAGCAACATATTTACCATATACCCATTAGACAATTACAGCACGGAAACAGGCCATCTCGGCCCTTCTAGTCCGTGCCGAACGCTTACTCTCACCTAGTCCCACTGATCTGCACTCAGCCCATAACCCTCCATTCCTTTCCTGTCCATATACCTATCAAATTTTACGTTAAATGACAATACAGAACCTGCCTCTACCACTTCTACTGGAAGCTCATTCCACACAGATACCACTCTCTGAGTAAAGAAATTCCTCCTCGTGTTACCCTTAAAATTTTGCCCACTAACTCTCAACTCATGTCCTCTTGTTTGAATTGCCCCTACTCTCAATGGAAAAAGCCTATCCACGTCAACTCTATCTATCCCCCTCATAATTTTAAATACCGCTATCAAGTCCCCCCTCAACCTTCTACACTCCAAAGAATAAAGACCTAACTTGTTCAACCTTTCCCTGTAACTTGGGTGCTGAAACCCAGGTAACATTCTAGTAAATCGTCTCTGTACTCTCTCTATTTTGTTGACATCTTTCCTATAATTCTGTGACCAGAACTGTACACAATACTCCAAATTTGGCCTCACCAATGCCTTGTACAATTTTAACATTACATCCCAACTCCTATACTCAATGCTCTGATTTATAAAGGCCAGCATACCAAAAGCTTTCTTCACTAACCTATCCACATGAGATTCCACCTTCAGGGAACTATGCACCATTATTCCTAGATCACTCTGTTCTACTGCAGTCCTCAATGCCCTACCATTTACCATGTATGTCCTATTTGGATTATTCCTACCAAAATGTAGCACTTCACACTTAACAGCATTAAACTCCATCTGCCATCGTTCAGCCCACTCTTCTAACTGGCCTAAACCTCTCTGCAAGCTTTGAAAGCCTGCTTCATTATCCACAAACCCACCTCCCTTAGTATCATCTGCATACTTACTAATCCAATTTACCACCCCATCATCCAGATCATTAATGTATATGACAAACAACATTGGACCCAGTACAGATCCCTGAGGCACACCACCACTCACCGGCCTCCAACCTGACAAACAGTTATCCACCACTACTCTCTGGTATCTCCCATCCAGTGTTGAATCCATTTTACTACTTCAATATTAATACCTAAAGATTGAACCTTCCTGACTAATCTTCCGTGCGGAACCTTGTCAAATGCCTTTCTGAAGTCCATATAGACAACATCCACTGCTTTACCCTCGTCAACTTTCTTCGTAACCTCTTCAAGAAATTCAATAAGATTTGTCCAACATGACTTTCCACGCACAAATCCATGCTGACTGTTCCTACTCAGAACCTGTCTATCCAGAGAATTATATATACCATCCCTAAGAATACTTTCCATTATTTTACCCACCAATGATGTCAAACTGACAGGCTTATATTTGCTAGGTTTACTCTTAGAACCCTTTTTAAACAATGGAACCACATGAGCAATACACCAATCCTCCGGCACCATCCCCGTTTCTGATGACATTTGAAATATTTCTGTTAGAGCCCCTGCTATTTCTACACTAACTTCCCTCAAGGTCCTAGGGAATATTCTGTCAGGATCCGTAGATTTATCCACTTTTATATCCCTTAAACGCGCCAATACTTGCACCTCTTTAATCGTCATAGTTTCCATAACTTCGCTACTTGTTTCCCTTACCTTACACAATTCAATATCCTTCTCCTTAGTGAATACCGAAGAACAGAAATTGTTCAAAATCTCCCCCATCTCTTTCGGCTCCACACATAGCTGACCACTCTGATTCTCTAAGGGACCAATTTTATCCCTCACTATCCTTTTACTATTAATATAACTATCGAAACCCTTCGGATTTATTTTTACCTTACTTGCCAAAGCAACCTCGTATCTTCTTTTAGCTTTTCTAATTTCTTTCATAAGATTCATTTTACTTTCTTTATATTCCTCGAGCGCCTCATTTCCTCCATGCTGCCTGTATTTATTGCAGATATCTCTTTTTTACGAACAAGTTTCCAATATCCCTTGAAAACCATGGTACTCTCAAACTTGTAACCTTTCCTTTCAACCTAACAGGAACATAAAGATTCTGTACACTCAAAATTTCACCTTTAAATGACCTCCATTTCTCTATTTTATCCTTCCCATAAAACAAATTGTCCCAATCCATTCATTCTAAATCCTTTCCCATCTCCTCAAAGTTATCCTTTCTCGAATCGAAAATCTCAACCCTGGGTCCAGTCTTATCCATCTCCACAATTATATTGAAATTAATAGCATTGCGATCACTGGACCCAAAGTGCGCGCCAACACATACTTCCGTCACCTGACCTTTCTCATTCCCGAACAGGAGATCCAACACTGCCCCTTCTCTAGTTGGTGCCTCTATGTATTGCTGCAAAAAAAATATATCCTGCACACATTTTACAAACTCCAAACCATCCAGCCCTTTTTACAGTGTGGGCTTCCCAGTCTATGTGTGGAAAATTAAAATCTCCCACAATCACAACCCTGTGCTTAGGTGCCAGGTGACCTAATATCACCTGGACAATGCAAGCACCAATGACAGGACGTTGTTCATCGGCTGCAGCTCAGCATTTAACACCGTCATTCCCGCATTCTGACTGAGAAGTTACTGAAGCTGAGCAGCCAGCTGTCCCCGTTTCTTTCGCAAGAGGAAATCCTGCAGCTCAATTTCATATCTTCCTCTTTTACAGTTATGTTAACAGTTGGGCAACGCTCTCCATTCCTGCCCTGTCCTTGAATCACACTGGTGTTTATGCTTGCAGAGTTTCCAACAGGGAAACACGGAAATACATTGGAACAGCAAGGGCCCCTCACGCACACCACTTGTTGGTCTGTCACTGCCGGTGGAGTTGACAGTGATGAGAGTTTTGAATCCATGGTCGGATCAGTACTCCTCTAATCAACGCGCTCCACACTTCCGCCCCCTCCTGTGAGGGAAGTCAAACCCACACGAAACTGCGGTTTGTATCTTAGCAACCTACTGTTGCAATTCATTCCACCACTGATGCACATTTCCAGTCAACGTGTTCATACCTTCCGAGAAGAGGACATGTTCAGGATAGATGCTGCGCAATTTCGGAAACTGCGCCAGCTTTTTAGGACCAAACAGGCAACGGTCTGCGAGCTGGTGTTTCAACATCTTTGCCTCTGATCTCAACGTGCATAATGTACAAATCAACGGTTGGTTCAGCAAAGACACAGTAACAGTTAGAGTCACACAAAGCTGAATCAGGACCTTTGCCCCAACTGGTTTATCCCACCGAATATTCTGCCTGAGGTGGTAGCATTTACTCGCCCTTGTTTCATCGCATCTGACCAAATCGATTTTAAACAACCCGAATGCGTCCGCATCTCCCAATCCCTCCGGCTGATCTTTCTACATCAGCATCAAGCTCTGTGTGAGATCATTGTTCCTCGCCTCCCCTTGAAATGAATCCCCTTTCATCTTAACTAAGGTCCCGTAGTGTTGCCTTCTCTGCCCTGGAAACTGACTAACAATTACATCTTGTGTCTGCACCTCACCGTTCCGTTCAACTCTTTACGATCACCAGTCGGTCTTAAGTACTTCAAAAGAGAACTGTCTTATCGATCCTCTCTCCCCTTAGTTCACATGACCCATATTCGGTAAAATCCCTCTGTTTAGTCCCTGCGCAGTTCCCAACTTAATATCACCCATCACGCAATCGCAAGAACTCCATCAGGCTTGTTAGACACGATCTGCCCTTCACAAAGCTATGCTGACTGTCCCTGATCAGACCTATTCAGAACCCCACGGAAATATCCCCTGAACATTTGCCACATTTCTTCCGTACCTTCCCCTGAGAAGATCTGTTTCCAATTTATCACTATCTCCTAAATGCACTCCCACTAAGAGATCTGACACCTGACCAGGTTAATTTCCCAATACCAGATCAAGTAAAGCCTCTCCTCTTGTAGACCTATCTACATATTGTGTCAAGAAACCTTCCTGAACACTCCTAACAAACGCCACCCCATCTAAACCCCTTGCTCTGCGGAGATGCCAATCGATATCTGGGAAATTAAAATCTCCCAATACGAGAACTCTGTTATTATTACACCCCTCCAGGATCTGTTTCCCTATCTGCTCCTCGATATCGCTGTTAATACTGGGAGGCCTATAAAACACCCAGTAAAGTTATTGACCCTTCCTGTTCGGACCCTCCACCCACAGGGACTCCGTAGATAATCCCTCCATGGCGTCCACCTTGTCTTCAGTCGTGACACTATCTCTGATCAACAGTGCCACGTCCCACCTCTTTTGCCTCCCTCCCTGTCCTTTCTGAAACATCTAAAACCCGGCACTTGAAGTAACCATTCTTGCCCCGAGGCATCTACGTCTCTGTAATGGCCAGCACATCATAACTCCAAGTACTGATCCACGCTCTAAGCTCATCCGCCTTGTTCACGACATTCCTTGCGTTAAAATAGACATTTTGAATAAACATTTAGGCTCAGCGTGTCCCTTCTCTATCACCTGCCTTTCCTCCGTCTCACACTGTCTATTTGTGAGCCAGCCGCTTCTTCCCCAGTCTCTTCAGTTTGGCTCTCACCCGTCAGGAATTCAAGTTTAAACTCTCCCCAGTAGCCTTAGCAAACCTCCCCACCAGGATATTGGTCACCCTGGGAATCAATTGCAACCTGTCCTTTTTGTACCGGTCACACCTGTCCCAGAAGAGGTCCAATGATCCAGAAATCTGAATCTCTGCCCCCCTGCTCCAGTCGCTAAGGCACGCATTTACCCTCCACCTCATTCTATTCCTATGCTCACTGTCACATCGCACTGGCAGTAATCCCGAGATCACTACCTTTGTGGTCCTGATTCTCAACTTCCTTCCTAACTCCCTGTAGTCTGTTTTCAGTACCTCCTCCATTTTCCTACCTATGTCGATGCTGATCATTGAAACTCTCTGTTCTTGGATGCACAACTCCGGCACTTTTCGACCGTCTCTCGGCGTAATACATACTATACCTAAGAGGAAATATTTCCGTGCAGTTGAGCTAAACCGTTGGATGACTTTGGTAAACGCGTCGCAAGTATAAATGCCCGTGTCAGTCGGCGATAAGTCGACAAGTATGAGGCGTTGTCCAAATTAGTGATGTGATGAACCATTAAAGTAACACACGGGGTCTGAAACAGCCGAATAGGGGTAAATAGTGATTGACCCCGTCCCAGATGCAGCACGTTCTGATTTGACGGATATAATTGTTTTGCCGCTGCATCTAACGCAAGTGGAAAATCTGTCTGCAGAATAGGGATGAGAATATAGATCGTTGCTCGAATACCTTCTTATCATAAGCGGCTAGAGAGTGAGTGGGCCAGTGGAGGAGTGGAGATTTGAGGCCTTGACTCGAGAGATTCTGGCAGTTTTGGCAGTTGGACTGTGCAATAGACAATAGGTGCAGGATCAGGCCATTCGGCCCTTCCAGCCAGCACCTTCATTCACTGTGATCATGGCTGATCATACACAATCAGTACCCCTTTCCTGCCCTCTCCCCAATCCCTTGACCCCACTATCTATAAGAGCTCTATCTAACTCTCTCTTGAATGCATCCAGAGACTTGGCCTCCACTGCCTTCTGGGGCAGAGCATTCCACATATCCACCACTCTCTGGGTGAAAAAAGTTTTTCCGCATCTCTGTTCTAAATGGCCTACCCCTTATTCTTAAACTGTGGCCTCTGGTTCTGGACTCACCCATCAGCGGGAACATGTGTCCTGCCTCCAGCGTGTCCAATCCCTTTATAATCTTATATGTTTCAATCACACCCCCTCTCAGCCTTATAAATTCCAGTGCAATCAAGTCAATCAAGATTTGAATAGATCAGTAGAAGCCAGCTGATTAGAATAGCCCAGACTCAGCAGAAAGCAGCTCGATTGGGCATTCGAGTTCGGGTGACCAAGCAGTTTTAAAAGCTCAAAGAAATAAATAGGGCGGTAGCAAGCGGAGCGGCCAGTGAAGCAGTGGAGCGTTGAGGCTTTGACTCGAGAGGTTTCGACGAGAAGAGGCGCGGGAGGAGCTTGCTCGCTGTTAGGCTTTACACTGCCTCCTGAGACGGTGATGTGCCTCTCCTGTGAGATGTGGCAGTCTTCGGGGAACTCCCCTCTCCCGCAGTGACATCTACCAGAAGTGCTTGCGGCTGAACCATCTAGAAGACCGTGTGAGGAATCTGGAGCAGCAGCTGGATGACCATAAGGGAGAATGAGGCAGTCATAGACGAGAGCTAAAGGGAGGTAGTCACACCTAGGCTGCTGGAAGCAGGTCATTGGGTGACAGGCCGAGGGGGGAAAGCGAAGGAGAGTAGACAGGAGGTGCAGAGCGCCCCTGTAGCCATTCCCCTGAATAATAAGTTTACCGTCCTGGATGCTGTTGGTGAGGACGACCGACCAGGTGTGAGCCACGATGGCAGGGCCTCTGGCACTGAGTCTGACCCTGTGGTGCAGAAGGGTGGGACGGAGAGGAGGAGAGCTGTCGTCATTGGAGACTCTATAGTCAGGGGAGCAGAGAGGAGATTTTGTGGACGTGAGAAGGAAACCCGCATGGTTTGTTGCCTCCCGGGTGCCAGGGTCCGGGATGTCTTTGAAATCCTGGTACGAGAGGGAAAGCAACCAGAAGTCGTGATACATGTTGGTACAACGACATAGGCAGGAAGAGGGATGAGGTCCTGAAGGGTGAGTTTCGGGAACTAGGTAGAAGGCTGAAGAACAGGACCTCAAGGGTGGTGTTCTCAGGATTGCTGCCAGTACTACGTGATAGTGATGGTAGGAATTGGATGAGATGGCAGTTGAATGTGTGGCTGAGGAGTTGGTGCAGGGGGCAGGGTTTTAGATTTTTGGACCATTGGGATCTCTTCTGGGGAAGATGGAACCTGTACAGATTGGATGGGTTGCACCTGAACTCGAGGGGGAGCAATATCCTTACAGGTAGGTTTGCCAGCCTGGTTCGGGTGGGTTTAAACTAATTTGCAAGGGGGATGGGACCCGGAGCGATAGAGCAGTGAAAGAAGTGCATAGAGTAAAGCCAGATCTGACACATAGAGAGGCTTTGAGGAAAGAGAAGCAGAGTAAAGGGTGTAAAGGTAGTAAGGTAGAAGGGCTAAAGTGTGTGTACTTCAATGCAAGAAGCATCAGGAACAAAGGTGATGAACTGAGAGCTTGGATACATACATGGAATTATGATGTAGTGGCCATTACGGAGACTTGGCTGGCACCAGGACAGGAATGGATTCTCAATATTCCTGGATTTCAGTGCTTTAAAAGGCATGGGGGGGGGGGGGGGGAGGAGGGGTGGCATTACTGGTCAGGGATACTATTACAGCTACAGAAAGGGTGAGTAATGTAGCAGGATCCTCTTTTGAGATAGTATGGGTGGAAGTCAGGAACAGGAAGGGAGCAGTTACCTTACTGGGGGTATTCTATAGGCCCCCTGGTAGCAGCAGAGATACCTAGGGGAAGATTGCGAGGCAGATTTTGCAAAGGTGCAAAAACTAACAGGGTTGTTATCATGGGTGGCTTTAACTTCCCTAATATTGATTAGCACCTGATTAGTTCCAAGGGTTTAGATGGGGCAGAGTTTGTTAAGTGTGTCCAGGATGGATTCCTGTCACAGGATGTTGACTGGCCGACGAGGGGGAATGCCATACTAGATCTAGTATTAGGTAACGAACCGGGTCAGGTCACAGATCTGTCAGTGGGTGAGCATCTGGGGGACAGTTATCCCCGCTCCCTGGCTTTTAGCATTATTTTGGAAAAGGAAATTATCACGAAAAAGGATAGAATCAGAGAGGACAGGAAAACGTTTAATTTGGGGAAGTGCAACTTATGTGGTTGTGAGGCTAGAACTTGCAGGTGTGAATTGGGATGAGGTTTTTGCAGGGAAAAGTACTATAGACATGTGGTCGATGTTTAAGGATCTCTTGCAGGATGTTAGGGATAAATTTGACCCGGTGAGTAAGATAAAGAATGGTAGGGTGAAGGAACCATGGGCGACAAGTGAAGTGGAAAATCTAGTCAGGTGGAAGAAGGCAGCGTACATGAGGTTTAGGAAGCAAGGATCTGATGGATCTATTGAGGAATATAGGGTAGCAAGAAAGGAGCTTAAGAAGGGGCTGAGAAGAGCAAGAAGGAGGCATGAGAATGTCTTGGCGAGTTGGGTGAAGGAAAACCCCAAGGCTTTCTTCGATTATGCGGAGAACAAAAGGATGACAGGAGGGAAGGTCGGACCGATTAGAGATAAAGATGGGAAGATGTGCCTGGAGGCTGTGGAAGTGAGCGAACTCCTCAATGAATACTTCTCTTCGGTATTCACCACTGAGAGGGAACTTGATGACGGTGAGGACAATATGAGTGAGGTTGGTGTTCTGGAGCATGTTGATATTAAGGGAGAGGATGTGTTGGGGTTGTTAAAATACTTTAGGACGGATAAATCACCGGGGCCTGACGGAATATTCCCCAGGCTGCTCCACGAGTCGAGGGAAGAGATTGCTGAAACTCTGGCTAGGATCTTTATGACCTTGTTGTCCACAGGAATGGTACGGGAGGATTGGAGGGAGGCGAATGTTGTCCCCTTGTTCAAAAAAGGTAGTAGGGATAGTCCGGGTAATTATAGACCAGTGAGCCTTACGTCTGTGTTGGGAAAGCTGTTGGAAAAGATTCTTAGAGATAGGATCTATGGGCATTTGGAGAACCATGGTCTGATCAGGGACAGTCAGCATGGTTTGTGAAGGGCACATCGTGCCTAACAAGCTTGATAGGGTTCTTTGAGAAGGTGACCAGGCATATAGATGAGGGTAGTGTAGTGGATGTGACCTACATGGATTTTAGTAAGACATTTGACAAGGTTCCACACGGTAGGCTTATTCAGAAAGTCAGAAGGAATGGGATCCTGGGAGCTTTGGCCAGGTGGATTCAGAATTGGCTTGCCTGCAGAAGGCAGAGGGTCGTGTTGTAGGGAGTACATTCGGATTGGAGAGTTGTGACTAGTGGTGTCCCACACGAGTCGGTTGTGGGACCTCTTCTTTTCGTGATTTTTATTAACGACCTGGATGTGAGGGTAGAAATGTGGGTTGGAAAGTTTGCAGACATCACAAAGGATGGTTGTGTTGTAGATCATGTAAAGGATTGTCGAAGATTGCAGAGAGACATTGATAGGATGCAGAAGTGGACTGAGAAGTGGCTGATGGAGTTCAACCCGGAGAAGTGTGAGGTGGTACACTTTGGAAGGACAAACCCCAAGGCAGAGTACAAAGTAAATGGCAGGATACTTGTTAGTGTGGAGGAGCAGAGGGATCTGGGGGTACATGTCCACAGATCCCTAAAATTTGCCTCACAGGTAGACAGGGTAGTTAAGAAAGCTTATGGGGTGTTAGCTTTCATAAGTCGAGGGACAGAGTTTAAGAGGCGCGATGTAATGATGCAGCTCAATAAAACCCTAGTTAGGCCACACTGGGAGTACTGTGTCCAGTTCTGGTCACCTCATTATAGGAAGGGTGTGGAAGCATTGGAAAGGGTACAGAGGAGATTTACCAGGATGCTGCCTGCTTTAGAGAGTATGGATTATGATCAGAGATTAAGGGAGCTAGGGCTTTACTCTTCGGAGAGAAGGAAGATGAGAGGAGACATGATAGAAGTGTACAAGATATTAAGAGGAATAGACAGAGTGGACAGCCAGCGCCACTCCCCCAGGGCACCACTGCTCAGTACAAGAGGACATAGCTTTAAGGTAAGGGGAGAGAAGTTCAAGGAGGATATTAGAGAAAGGTTTTTCATTCAGTGAGTGGTTTGATGGGTGGAATGCACTGCCTGAGGCAGATACACTAGTGAAGTTTAAGAGACTACTAGACAGGTACATGGAGGAATTTAAGGTGAAGGGTTATAAGGGAGGCAGTGTTTGAGGGTCGGCACAACATTGTTGGCCGAACTGCCTGTAATGTGCTGTACCCTTCTATGTTCTATGTTCTATTTCAGCACTGGGAAAAAGCATCTGTCTATCCACACGACCAACGCTTCTCATGATCTTACACACCTCTCGTGGCAACCATTTCAGCCCTGGGAAAAAGCCCCTGACTATCCACACGATCAATGCCCCTGATCATCTTGTACACCTCTATCAGGTCACCTCTCATCCTCCGTCACTCCAAGGAGAAAAGGCCGAGTTCACTCAACCTACTTTCATAAGGCATGCTCCCCAATCTAGACACCATCCTTGCAAGTCCTGAC
Source organism: Hemitrygon akajei (assembly GCF_048418815.1). Classification (NCBI taxonomy): domain Eukaryota; kingdom Metazoa; phylum Chordata; class Chondrichthyes; order Myliobatiformes; family Dasyatidae; genus Hemitrygon; species Hemitrygon akajei. The sequence continues at coordinate 4,099,771 of NW_027331961.1, forward strand.
GAAGGGTCTCGGCCCGAAACGTCGACAGCGCTTCTCCCTATAGATGCTGCCTGGCCTGCTGTGATCCACCGGCATTTTGTGTGTGTTGTTGTTCGAATTTCCAGCATCTGCAGACTTCCTCGTGTTTACCATCCTTGTAAATCTCGTTGTAAATCTTATTTAAATCCTTCTAAAAACATATGAGGAGAATGGCCAAAGAAATGGCAGAGGGAATACAGTGACGGCTAACGAACGGTCGTGCACTTCGTTTGAATAAATGAGAGATGAATATTCCCCAAGTGGAGGGAAAATACAAAGTATTGAAGTGCATTGAGACATGGGAGTCGTTGAGCAAGATGCAGTAAAGGTTAATGTTCATGTTGATATTGTGGTGAGAAAGGCAAATGCAATGTTCGCATTGCAAAAGTAACGATGTATTCGTTTAACATTTAAGCACCAGTGAGGTCTCACCCGGAGTACTGTGAGCAAATTAAGGTCATTTTTTCTTGGAAAGGATGTGTTGAAGCTGAACGGCTTCAAAGGAAATTCACTCATATGAGTCTATCATTGAATGATTTTCATATAAAGAGCATTTGATGACTTTGGGTCTGTATTCACTGGAATTCAGAAGAATGCGGGGTGACCTCACAGACAACTATCGAATGGTGAGATGCCTTGTTAGCGCATGTGGAGAGGATGTTTCCACGGCCTCCCACGCTCTGAGAATAAGGTCTCAGACTAACCATCCTCCTAACTCCTAACAAACGACACAGATAGAGTGGATGTGGAGAGGAAGTTTCCTATAGTGTGGGAGTCTAGGATCAGAGGACACAGATAGAGTGGATTTGGAGAGGATGTTTCCTTTAGTCAGGGAGTCTCAGATCAGAGGGCACAGATAAAATGGATTTGGAGATAATGTTTCCTACAGTGGGGGAGTCTAGGACCAGAGGGCACTGATAGAATGGATGTGGAGAAGATGTTTCCTACAGTGGGGGATGCTAGGACCAGAGGACACAGATAGAGTGGATGTGGAGAGGATGTTTCCTATGGTGGGGGAGTCTAGGACCAGACGACACAGATAGAGTGGATGTGGAGAGGATGTTTCCTATAGTGGGGGAGTCTAGGACCAGAAGACACAGATAGAGTGGATGTGGAGAGGATGTTTCCTATAGTGGGGGAGTCTAGGACCAGAAGACACAGATAGAGTGGATGTGGGGAGGATGATTCCTGTTGTGGGAGAGTCAACGTCAAGATGACACAGCTAATAATAGAGAAACGTCATTTCAGAAGGGAGCTGAAAGGGTATTTCTTCGGAAGAGTTAGTAAATCCGTGGAATTGCTTGCCACAAGCAGGGGTGGAGACCAAGTCTTTAAGTATATTTAACGGAGAGGTTGATAGATTTTCTATTGGTCAGGGCCTCAAGGAATACGGGGAGAAGGCGATGTTAGCATTCATTTCATGTGGACGAGATTGTAAAAGCAAAGACGTGACCTTTCAGCTTTTTAACACAGTGAGGCCTCACCGGGAGTATTGTGAGCAGATTTGGGGCACTGTTCTTGGAAAGGATGTGTTGAACCTGAAGGGCTTCAAAGGAAGTTCACTCACATGAGTCTATTGTTTTCATATGACTAACATTTGATACTTTTGGTCTGTATTCACTGGAATTTAGAAGAATGTGGGTTGACCTGATAGACAGTTTCCTGCCTCTGAACTCTTCTGGATTCCAGTGCATACAGACTCAGAGACATTAAAGGCTCATATTATGACAAGTCTTTCAATCCTGGAATCATTTTCGTGTACCCCCTTTGAACCCTTTCCAATTTCAGCACATCCATTCTCGGGCAAGGGACCAAAACTGCTCACAATACTCCAATTGAATCCTCGCCAGTGTTTTATAAACTTTCAATATTATATGCTTACTTTTATATTCTTGTCCTCTTGAAATGAATGCTAACATCGCATTTACCTTCCTCACAACAGACTCAACCTCTAAATTAACCTTTAGACAATTCTACACAAAGGACTTCTCTTTTGTTGTTTATTTCTCCATTTAAAATATAATCAGTGTTGGACACATGGGCTAATACAGTGATACTGGCGGTAAACGTTCAGTCGATGTGCTGCTCACGGTAATCGTAATGTCAGAGCTAACTGTCCTGCTTTTCATTAACCACGAATAGGAAGCATGTCCCCCTCTTGCCGTGCACTCCAAACTAACTGTGTCATTGTGTTCTACCGAGTCAGCGTCATTCGATGTGGTGTTGGGCCTGGATACGGCTTCTGTAAAAATACCACAGATCATGTATCACGTGTAACGGACTGTGCTAAAATGATGGCTCCAAGGAGATATATTCTGCTTAAAGCAAATTACTACAGATGCACAGATCAGAGATAAAACTACAGAATGCTGTTAATATTCTGGTCGCCTCACTGCAGGAAGGATGTGGAACCCATAGAAAGGGTGCAGAGGAGATTTACAAGGTTGTTGCCTGGATTAGGGAGCATGCCTAATGAAAACAGGTTCAGTGAACTCGGCCTTTTCTCCTTGGAGGGACGGAGCATGAGAGGTGACCTGATAGAGCTGTGCAAGATGATGAGAAGCATTGATTGTGTGGATAGTCAGAGGGCTGAAATAGTTGCCGTAGTAGGACACAGTTTTAAGGCGCCGGGGAGTAGGTATAGAGGAGAATCAGGTGTAAGTCTTTTAGGCAGAGAGTGGTGAGTGCGTGGAATGGGCTCCCGGTAACGGTGGTGCAGGCGGATACGATAGGGGCTTTAAAGAGACTTTTGGATAGGTAAGTGGAACTTAGCAAAATGGAGGTTATATGTAAGCCTAATAATTTCTAAGGCAGGGAGATGTTCGGCACCACCTTGTGGGCCCAAGGGCCTGTATTGTGCTGTAGGTTTTCTATGTTTCTATGTTTCTATACTGCCATAGACATGTGGGCGGCACTGGGGAGGGGAACATCGTTAAACTTTCCGCTAGATGATTTAGAATTAATCATTTCCAGCTGACTGGAGAAACAGTCCGTTTTCAAAAATAGAGTAAAATACAGCAAAAATGATTACTTGATGGTCTTGAAGACGGAACTGACATCCGGCACGGACAAGTGCGAGCAGCCTGCAAACAGAAACGGGGATACACAGCCACGCACAACAGTGAGAACTGAACAGTCCGAGAGCAGGTCTGGCAGAGTTCACTGGAGTCCAGGTTCTGCCACCACCGTAAAGGTTGTATTATATTCTTTCACCACAGGAATAAAATGAAAGTTATAGTCTGAGATCACATGACTCATTCTCACTTACCTGTGACACGCAGAGTGACGATCGCTGAGATTTGGGAGCCGCTAGTTGGAACCATAGTCACACGGTATTCCCCGCTGTCTATCACGTTCACCGACTTCAGCAGCAGCGTCCCGTTGGGTAAAAATAACTCTGCCCGCGATCTGTACGGATTACTTACAGACCCGGTCTGATCGATCCACAGGGCGACTGTTTTCCCATTAAAAATCCAGCTTCCACTGCTGATGTTGGACGACGGCCGGACTGAAAAAAGCGCATCAGCCCCAGCGGTGACATTTATCTGGCTGTGCTCAACGATAATAGTAAACTGCTGGGACTCACCTGAGAAAGAGAAAATCATATGAGGGAAAAGCGACAGACGCCGATAGACTTGGGAACTGCACTTAACTCAATCTGTACAGATACCAGGGATCTGTTCTTAGCTCAGTAAGGTGGACAATCATGATCTCATCTTCATTCAACTAACTACCCGTCGCTCTGTTAATTATCTGACCGCTGACTGCTCAAGAGAGTGATCCTCACCCGCCGTTATGTGTAGACAAAGAACGAGAGCTGCGAAGGCCAGTCCCGACATCCCGAGAGAGCAGCGCCGATCTCTGTTACACTCAGAGACTGAGCCGCACTTCCTGGTTTGCGGGTCAGATATCTGGATTCTGACGTCACAAGCGGCAGCGCTGATTGGATCAGAGACTCTGTACTTTGCTCAAACTTACATCAAATCCTGTGTGCTGTTCTAGAAATATCTGCTGCTGTGTTGAATCCGATAATAATCTCAAAGAGAGTTTCTCTCACCCACCGACATGAAGAGAAAGAGAGAGAGAGTAAAGTGAACGTCATCCACGCGATCCCGAGAGAGCGGCGCCTGTCTCTGTTACATTTGGAGAGCGAGCCTCATTTTGTGTTCTCAATGAGAGATCCCTCGGGCCAGTTATCTGAACATGCGGAGCTGACTGGAGCGCAGAGCGCGAAGACAGAGAATGAAGTGTCGGCGGTTGGGAGGGTTAGCAGGTTTAAGCTCCCTCTGTGAGAATTTCTGCTTGGCCTCACATAGTTATACATTCTCAAAGAAAGGCACGTCAGCGGCTGTATTCCATTAGGTGATAGAAACACAGAAAGCCTACAGCACAATAACAGCCCTTCGGCCCACAAAGCTTGAAGAGATTTTCTAATGGTAGGTCATCCAGGACATGTTCTCTTGTCGTTACCGCCACCTGGAAGTAGATAAATGACCCTGATGACCCACGCTCATAGATTTACCGATATCTTCTGCAATCAGATTTCTGAACGGTCCATGGACCCATGAAAGCGACCAAATAATTCATTTTTCATTTGTTAGTTCATTTACTTTTCCATTAATTGATTTATTTATTCTTTCATTCGCTTGTTTACTTACCTAAATACTTTGTACATTTTATGCATATAATACTTATTGATGAACTAAGGACTCGTTGCGCCACCTGGCGGTTATGACAGCAATGACGGGACTTCTCTGAATTGGCCAGCCAGATAGATAGATAGATAGATAGATACTTTATTCATCCCCATGGGGAAATTCAACTTTTTTTCCAATGTCCCATACACTTGCTGTAGCAAAACTAATTACATACAATACCTAACTCAGTAAAAAAAAAAAAAAAAAATGATATGCATCTAAATCACCGTCTCAAAAAGCATTAATAAAAAGGACTCTCCATTGTTGGAACGGCCATTGCTGGAGTGGTGAATTGTTGGAGTGGTCCGGCTTTTGTGAAACAGGCTTAGGCGAGAACACGCTTGAACAAACTCAGCCATATGCTCGAAGTCAGGAATGAAATTTCAAGTAAGTTGATTTTTTTTAATTACATAGCTAGTACGCTGAAAATAGATGCGGAGTCAGTGTCATGCTCCTTGTGTGAGATTCAACGACATTGAGATACCACTTCTATTCCTCATAAACACATCTGCACAAAGTGCATCCGGTAGCTCCTGAGGGAGCATGTTAAGTAACGGGAGCTGCTGTTCCTTGAGTTTTGTCTCACACGGGACAATGAGGAGGTGACAGGTAGAAGCTACAGAGAGAGAATCACCCCGAGATGAAGGGGGCAGTATCATGTGTGACCTGCAGGAGAGGCAAAAGAGATAAACAGATGGATCTCTGCCCCCTTGTGGCCGGACCCCTCAATCATAGGTGTACCCCTTCAGATGCATCTGGTGGGTTGCCGGTTGTGGAGATTACCGGGAGGAAGGTACTGAGACTGGCCCTGTGGCCCAGAAGGGGATGGTGAAAGGGGAGTGGAAGAGCGATTGGGGTTCCTCAATTAGAGGATCGGAACACATATTGAGTGGACATGGAAGAGACACCCAGTTGCGCTCCGAATCCATGGTTTATCTTGAAGGAGTCGCCACTGCTCTGTTCTTATCTGATGCAGCCTATCGGTCTGCCTGGTGGACTGAGAACCCTTTGGGCTGGAGCACGACATTCAGAGTGTGTCAGTGAGCCGTCTCGGTGAAAGAGAGGACTCAGAAATCCTTTGTGTCCCCTCGAAACAGCAATCTTGTCCTTAGGCCCTGTGCTCTGCACTCTAATGAATGTCCATTGGCCAAGAAGATGCGATGGAACAGTGGTTGTGTTCCCGTAGCTTCACTCTGGCCTGATACCCACCGCACCCAGTCCTCCCCTGGTCGACCTCGCTTCTCTGGCGGAATTTCGCTCACTTCCAGGTGCAGTACTTGCATTGCTGGGAGTCATCTTCGACAAGTCCTTACTGTTCATGTGGAGGTCGTATGATCGCCGGTGCCTGTAGAGAATTCGACTGTTTTTGTGCTTAATTGGCAGAAGACTGCGGCGATAAAAGCTCAGAAAATGTACATTTTGTAGATTTGTGGCCTTCCGGAAATTGTCGCAGTATATCGCCAGTGTCATTTTAATTATTATACACGGTCTGTGCAATGTTTTCAATTCGGACCGGGCGAGGTTAAGGAGACAGGAAAGATCCTGGAGACAGAAGGAGACGAGGTGTGAGATCAGACTGCAAGGTTTGAGCGGCTCAGGGACCGTGTGACCATTGCTCCCATTCTGACCTCGTCTCCGCATTCCGACACTGCCCCCTTGTGTTGACACTGTGCCGCCTGCTTTCTGTGCTGTTGCTCTTTCAACTTTGCCAATGGAAGAACGACCGTCACTGTATTGTCACCGGCGTCAGTTATCACAGTGTGCAGTTGTGCCTCTTCTTCCCAGGCGATATCTTACTGCAGGCCGTCATTACTCTTCACTCGACATATCTGCAGCGGTTTGCCGAGGTACTTGATGAGATGCCGAAACTCGGCAGGCTCCTGCGGGTTTAAAAGTGTTGGCGTGCTTTCCTCGCAATGATATTTATACGGGGGCTCCAGGACTGGTTCTCGGAGAGAGTCGTACCCAGAAATTTAAAGTTACTGACCCTCTCCACCTCTGATCCTCTGCTGATTACTGGCGCATGAACCTCTGGTTTCTCAAAGGCCGAACATTTATGTGATGAATACGTCACATAGAAACATAGAAAATAGGTACAGGAGTAGGCCATTCGGCCCTCCGAACATGCACCGCCATTCAGTTTGATCATTGCTGATCATCCAACTCAGAACCCTGTACCTGCTTTCTCTCCATACCCCCTGATCCCTTTAGCCACAAGGGCCATATCTAACTTCCTCTTAAGTTTAGCCAATGAACCGGACTCAACTGCTTCCTGTGGAAAAGAATTCTACAGATTCCTCACCCTCTGTGTGAAGAAGTTCTTCCTCATCCAGGTCCTAAAAGGCTTCCCCTTTATCCTTAAACTGTGACCCCTCGTTCTGGACTTCCCCAACATCGGAAACAATCTTCCTGCATCTAGCCTGTCCAATCCCTTTAGAATTTTATACGTTTCAATAAGATCCCCCCTCAATCTTCCAAATTCCAGTGAGTATAAGCCCAGTCGATCCAGTCTTCCTTCATATGAAAGTCCTGCCATCCCATGAATCAATCCGTTGAACCTTCTCTGTACTCCCTCTATGGCAAGAATGTCTTTCCTCAGATTAGGGGTCCAAACCTGCACACAATATTCCAGGTGCGGTCTCACCAAGGCCTTGTACAACTGCAGTAGAACCTCCCTGCTCCTGTACTCAAATCCTTTTGCTATGAATGCCAACATACCATTTGCCTTTAACACCGCCTGCTGTACCTACATGCCTACCTTCAATGACTGGTGTACAAATACACCCAGGTCTCGTTGCACCTCGCCTTTTCCTAATCGGCCACGGTTCAGATAATAATCTGTTTTCCTGTTTTTGCAACCAAAGTGGATAACCTGACATTTATCCACATTAAATTGCATCTGCCATGAATTTGCCCACTCACCTAACCTATCCAAGTCACCCTGCATCCTCTTAGCATCTTCCTCACAGCTAACACCGCCGCCCAGCTTAGTGTCATCCGCAAACTTGGAGATGTTGCATTCAATTCCCTCGTCTAAATCATTAATATATATTGTAAACAACTGGGGTCCCAGCACTGAGCCTTGCGGTACCCCACTCGTCACTGCCTGCCATTCTGAAAAGGTCCCGTTTACTCCCACTCTTTGCTTCCTGTCTGCCAACGAATTCTCTATGCACATCAATACTATAACCCCAATACCGTGTGCTTTAAGTTTGCACACTAATCCCCTGTGTGTAGGAGTGTATAGGTGTACCTATATCGTTGGTAGTCACTTTGCTCGTGACTCTCCCTCGGGTGAAAACAATTTAATATCACACATAGAGCAGGACAGTGCAGGTGCAGAGCCGTCGGTCATCAAAAAAAAAGTTGAAGTCACTTGTGACGAACAAGAGAATTCTTCAAAGACGAACATGGACAAATGATAACAAACCCGTTCAGGATAATGAAAGGAGGTCTCAGTATTCAGAAAATTCTAATCTGAACATATCCCGTGTTCACAGAAATGACATAGGAAAATATAAATGTACGATAAACAATGAGTTCAGTAGTGACAGAGCTGAGATCTACCTGCATGTTAACTGTAAGTTTGCAGATGGTTCATTACATCAAATTGCCTTCAGTATTACTGATTACAGAAACAGCATACCATATCGATTCCCTTTGAAGATGGACCAGACAACTTCATGATTCAGCTTCAGGGTCCACCTGTTACAGGTATCGTTACAAGCCTGAAATTATCTTGTTCTGCCCAGTCAGTTCCCACTGCTGACAATAGATGGCGCAATGGGATAACCTATGTGCAGACAGGCCAGGCCAACCCCACCGAGTCGGTAAACAACGTTGACCGTAGAAATTATACTTGGCAGATTGAGATCAAAGTAACCATGAAACACAGCGGCTTTTCTGTAAAGATTACAGTACAGGGCAAGTGAAAGTTTCCGTCAATATTCAACTTCCAACCACCGCTTCAACTTCTGAGCAATTTTATTTTGCAGCTCTATTCTATCTACTTTATTCGTCATATTAAAGAAAAAACTGTTTATCAGGGATAGGGAAGGTGGAGCAGAGTAACAGATATACTAGAGGTCCTTCAGGGCTTTTTAATTGTAAGTCAAGTTCCGGGATTTATTTATGTCAAATTTCCACAGATGTTCATTTAAGTCTACAGCGAATAACGTTCCATGCTTGCCAAAACATTTTAACTCTTCATTTAAAATAATGGAGAACCGCGCCGGTTTATCTGCCTCTGTCACAGAGGGACATTCTGTGCCCATGTTTGTAAGCAGGATTTCCCATCGCTTCTCTTCACACCGGCAGCTTCATTTGGAATCACCGCTGACTGTGAAATGAAGCTCTTGAAGTTTTCAGAAGCAGATCTCTTTCTCAGAGTTCAGACCTTCGTGCAGCGCCGACGTGACTTCACGACGTTAAGGAATCGATCCCTTTGTGAATGAAATTCAGCCGCTGCACAAACTGAACGAACCAATCTTATGCAAACTAAATTAAGTCGGCAGTGGAAAAAAAAAGAGGCGGACAAAATGAAAAGTATCCTCTCCATGATTCCGTAGAATTATATCCGGGAACTCCTTTTTATAAACTCCAATTCGTTTGCCATTCAGGCTAATATGTTGGACAGGATACAAGTTGGGTCCACGGAGCCCAGCTGATGTGATTGGACTGCAGTAGAAAGGAGTCATTCCATTCCTCTTTCAGTTCTATTGGCAGAGCCCGTGTCTCGTGTCAATGTAAACATCAACTCGTACAGTTTCAGAAAAACAACGATACAGTTGTATACACCTGTAACGCTAAGGGCGCAATTCAGATAAAACATGATTAGAAGACATCTAACATCAATGTCTCTATTTTCAGAAAAAAAATACCTAGTCTGAACATAACCCGTCTTAACAGAAATGACACAGGAAATTATAGACGTACTGTCAATATTCATTGCAACAGCGACAGTGCAGAGATCTACCTGCAAGTTAATTGTAGGTACGCAGGTTGCTCATTACATTAGTTTACATTCAATATCACCGATCACAGAAACAGCATACAATCTCTATCTCTGTTGTAGATGGGCCAGACAGCATCAGGATTCAGCCGGAGGGTTCTGTTTTCAAAATACTGTCACAAGTCTGAAATTAACTTGTTCTGTCCAGTCAGTTCCCAATACTGACTATAGATGGCGGAAGGGAGCAAATGACCAGCAGACAGAACAGGGCAACACCATCGAGTCATTTATCAACGTTGCTAAACAAGTGGAAATTATACTTGGAAACACAACAGCCTTTCTGTAAAGATCACTTAATCGTAAACATCCAAGTAATTTTATTTTGCAATTTTGTAATTTTCACGCTGTGCTCTTCTGCAGACTTCGGTCACGAGAAGTATTAAAAAAAAGATATTGTGAATATACAGCAGAGATGCAGATACCATGGAAGGCCTGGAGTCATTTATTTAGAAGTCAATTTGCCGGAAATTTTATATCTTCAGTTAAGCCTACGGCGAACAATACTCCATGTTTCCCAGAGCATGGAGAACTAAAGAGCAGGTAGAACTATTCGGTTAAAATTACGGAGAGCCATGTCGGCTTATCTGCTTCGGTACGTATTGTCGAGTGAAACTCCTGACGTTTTGAGAAGTAGATGCGTTTCTCAGAATACAGATCGCCGAGCAGTGCAAACTTGAATTCACGAAGTTAAGGAAACAACCCCTTTGTGAATAAAATACAGCCGTTGTACATATTGAAGGAATTAATCATGGAGACAGTTACCCGGGGTATAAGTCATATAATATTAAGGGGCAGAAACAGAATCTGATGGAGACAGTGAGCAGGTCGGGAAGCATCTGTGAAGGGAAAAACAGAAGTCGACATTGCAAGGCAGGACTGGGAGGTGGGGAAACAATAAAGTATTAATTGAACCTTCACCGGAGAGAGAGGGAGATGGGGCCGATGGGACTCGTGCAGCAGTTCTGACAGAGCATCTTCGACTTGAAATCTTAACCGTTCCTTATCCACGGAGGCTGCTCGACGGCCTGAATGTATTCCGGGATTTCATTTTTCTTTTTGATACTTCCAACATCTCCAGTGCTTGCATAGTTGTCTCCATGTGTGCATCCGACATCAGATGTTCTGGACACTGTAGGTACAAAACAAGTCTCTGATCTGACGAAACAGGATGAAGCACGTCAAAGGTCTGAAAAAAGGATGCTGTCCAAGTTGCATGCCATCTTGGACAATGACTCCCATCCACTCCATAATGTACTGGTTAGGCACAGGATTACATTCAGCCAGAGACTCATTCCACCGAGATGTAACACTGAGCATCATAGGAAGTCATTCCTGCCCGTGACCATCAAACTTTACAACTCCTCCCTCGGAGTGTCAGACACCCTGAGGCTGGTCCTGGACTTATTTCCACTTGGCAAGATTAACTTATTATTTAATTACTTGTGCTTTTATGTTGCTATATTTCTACACTATTCTTGGTTGGTGCGGCTGTAACGAAACCCAATTTCCCTCGAGATCAATAAAGTATATCTGTCTGTTTGTCTGACGTAGGTTGCTGTGCTGTTCATCGAAGACCAGGTGGAGAGCCAGTTACAAATGCAATACCGTTGAACTATTGTGGTGGTCGGTAACTTGCAGCGGGATTCAGATCTTTGCAGAGCCACGAGTTGACTCAGGCGATGACCAGCCTCTTAAAGTCCTTTATCTCAGAGTATGTGAGTGCCAATGGGCCACAAAACTCTGTGAAAAGAAACTTCCCCATGCACCTCCTACAAATCTCATACTCCCCCCTCTAATATATAACCCCCAATATTTCACAATCCTACCATGAGTGAATTATGCTGATTGTCTATCTTAACTGTGCACCCTATTATCACCCCCCCCCTCTAATATATAAGCCCCATTATTTCACAATTCTTCCACGGGTAAATTTTGCGGATTGTCTCCCTTAACTGTACATCCCATAATATTATGAACCTCAGTCGCAGCGATTCCTGAGTTTCTGTTTTACTGCACAGATCTCTGTCAATAACCGAGGCACCCATGGACCCTCGGCTGGGAACCCGTGACCGATATCCGTTCGGCTTCCAACACCCCGGAGTGGATAACACAGGATTAACCGAACTCTCTTCAACGCACACGGTCCTCTGATCTAGGCAGCATCCTGGTGAACTTCCTCGGCGCCCTCTCCAATGCTCCAGAACGCTCCGGTTTCATATAATTTTCAAAACTCCACCTCCAAATCTCTTCATCAGTCTCCGTCTGTCCAGTCTGAACTCTGTCTCTCAAATGTAAACAGTCAGTATAATCTCGTCAGTCACTATGGAAACAAAACAAATGGAGAGCGCTGAGATTTGAGGAAACAACACAAAACAGAGGGCATAGACAGGGAAATCACCAGCAGGCTACAGGTCTTTCGGTCACAATATTGTGCCGACCATGTTACCTACTCCAGAATCAGCCTAGAATTTTCCTGCCGCATAGCCCTCTATTTCTCAAAGATCCGTGCACCAATCTATGAGTCCCTTAAAAGATCCTGTTGTATCTGCCTCTATCGCTGTCGCTGGCAGTGCATTCCGTGCACCCACTTAGATGAATACTGGCTCCGTCTCTGGGATTCCAACCTTCACACAACTGCAGCTCTGAAACCACTCCCAGCATATTCACCCCATTCTTGTCTCTGTAACGATCTGACCGTCGTGCTTCTCCTGCCCAAAACCCCTCTATGTCACTGTAAAAGTCCCTCCTGCCGATTCCTTACTCCCTGTTCGTAAATGTCTCCTGCCTCGACACCATTCGATCTGAACCGCCTCCATTCCTCAACGATGGCCTGTTCTTGTAACATCCTGCAAGTACCACACAGCTCCCTGTTTCCGAAAACCTTCCTGGCCCCTGTAGCCTCTCTGTGTCCATCACAATGGCTTCTCACCCCCCCCCCCCACAGTCTCTATACGCCTCTCCCAAACCCTGTCACCTTCCATATCTCTGAAACGGCCTGCACCCGAGGTGAAACATTTAATTTCCCCGGAGACACTTGACGGCGCCGTTGTGTGGAAGTTTTTGTTTCACTCTTGGTAAGTATGGGTCAGAATTGCAAGATTGAATCCATTGTGGGTGAGAACGTCTGGCAGATGTGCAGAATTTAGGAATTCCCTGTCCATGTAGAGATCGGAGGCTGATACCTGGGTGGGAATTGAAGGAGAAAAGATTCATGATTGAACGGCTGGGGCGGTGAGCTGGCAGAGAACCGAGGGTGATTGAGAACTGGGACGGAAGAGTCTGGCGCAGATCCTAGGAACGCCTGTGGAGTCCGGAGGAGCCGGGTGTGTTGATGTTTCCGTGTGGACACATCCGACATCAGATGTTGTGGGAAGTGTCGGTATGAAGCAAAGGTTTCGGGCAGGATCTGTAATCTGACAAAACGGGACTGAACACATCAGAGGCTGACACTTGTGAGATGAGGTCCCGTTGTTTATCTCAGAATGAGGGGTTGGTTGTACTGAGCCCGGGACGAACTTGTGACAACTGCAGGACGAGTGGAAACATAGTGTGGGGATTGCGTTCATGGATTCATTGTTCGGTCTGAACTCATCTGGCGGAGGGAAGGAAGCTGTTCACGGAATGTTCACTGCGTGCCTGCCGTCTCCATGCCCCCGCACCTCCTCCACAATTGTAGCGATTCGAAGATAGGGAGGAGATAAATGTTTGAAAGTCAGGGGATTCAGTGTCAGTCAAAAGGAGACAGAGGATGAGATCTGGAGCTGATTAATGACTGGTGGGGCAAGGTTAGAACGGGCAAGCGGCCATTTCATCCTGTTCCTATTAGCATACCTCCGCCAGGTTGTGTCGTTCTGAATTAATTATAATATAATATCGTCCATTCAAATGCTGCGGCTTATCATTACGAAATAGGCTGTGGTCCTGCATCATGTCGGGTTCACACACGATGGAAGAGAGAAAGAAGCAGTGGTGATCAGGACCGAGGAAGAGGATGAAGATCGGCGGTGGTGGCGGGAGAGAGAACAACGTTAGTATCTGCAGCACCAGAGGTCACTCAAATCTGCTGCCCAGGTTAACTCTGTGGTGAAGAAGGCATGCGGGGGGCTTTTCAAGATGGCGGCGCAGTGAGAAGTCTGCTTTGCTGAGCTCAGCACCGTAACTCTGATGATTTTGCATGTGAACCTATCCGTTTCAACGGTTTTTAATGCCCAAGTGTCGGTTTTAACAACATGAACATCCATGAGTTTTTACTTTTGAGCTGCTTCAACACCATGCCACCGGAAAGTCAAAATATCGGTCAATATGGACTGCACAGAGCGCTGGCCCTGAGCTAAGGAGCTCGCTGGGCTAACGCGTTGGACCCTGATTTTCCTCAAGTAGCTCAGGAAGTTACGGAGAACGTAGTCAAAGTGATGGACGAGAAGCTGGGTCCGCTCTCTCTGACACTCCAGAACCACACGTTGGAGTCCTCCATGTTGTGCCGAACCATATAATCCTTAAAAAAAAGTACTAATCCCACACTACCCCATTGCCCATCATTTTTCATTCATCCGTGTGCCTGTCCAAGAGGCTCATGAATACCCTTAATGTTTTAGCCTCCACCACCATCGCTGGGAAGTCATTCCAGGCACTCACAACCCTCTGTGTAAAAATACTTACCCCTGATGTCTCCCCTAAACTTCCTTCCCCTAACTTTGTACATATGCCCTCTGGTGTTTGCTATTGGTGCCCTGGGAAACACCACCCTATCTATGCATCTCATAATCTTGCAGACCTCTATCAAGTCCCCTCTCATTCTTCTACGCTCCAAAGAGAAAAGTCCCAGCTCTGCGAACCACAATTCAAACAACACACACAAAATGCCGGTGGAACGCAGCAGGCCAGGCAGCATCTATAGGGAGAAGCGCTGTCGACGTTTCGGGCCGAGACCCTTCGTCAGTTACTAACTTAAAGGAAAGAGAGTAAGAGGTTTGAAAGTAGGAGGGGGAAGGGGAAATGTGAAATGACAGGGGAAGACCGGAGGGGTTGGAGTGAAGCTGAGAGCCGGAAAGTTGATTGCAAAAGGGATACAGAGCCGGAGAAGGGAGAGGATCAGGGGACGGGAGGCCTCGGGAGGAAGATAGAGGGGGGGGGGAAGCACCACAGGGAGATGGAGAAACAGGCAGAGTGTTGGGCAGAGAGAGAGAGAGAGAAAAAGGAGGAGGTCGGAAGAAAACTGAATATATCAGGATGGGGTATGGAGGGGAGGAGGGGCATTAACGGAAGTTAGAGGAGTCAATGTTCACGCCATCAGGATGGAGCATGAAATCGATCACGTTTCCATTGCTGTTCCATCACTAAGGACTGGTTCTCAGTGTCCATCTAAATTACTACACCCCTCTCAGTCTCTGTAACCTTCTCCGGCCCCTATCGCCTTCCACATCCCTGAAACCGCCTGCACCCTCATTGAAACATGTAACATCCCCGGGAGATATGACCGTGCACATGTGGAGATTACATTTTCACTCGTCGGAAGTATTTGTTGATTGGACAAATTGCAAGTTTGAACCCTTTGTGGATGAAGCCTTCTGTGAGAGGGTTCAGAATAGCGGAATTCTTGGCGCGGGATAGACCATAAGACATAGGAGCAGAATTTCGTCATCTGGCCTATCGAGTCTGCTCCGCCATTCAATCATGGCTGATCCTTTAATGTTCTTCTCCTCACCCGCAGTTCCCGGCCTTCCACACGGTTAGGCTTATTCAGAAAGTCAGAAGGCATGGGATCCAGGGAAGTTTGGCCAGGTGGATTCAGAATTGGCTTGCTAGCAGAAGGCAGAGGGTCGTAGTGGAGGGGGTACATTCAGATTGGAGGGTTGTGACTAGTGGTGTCCCACAAGGATCTGTTCTGGGACCTCTACTTTTTTGTGATTTTTATTAACGACCTGGATGTGGGGATGGAAGAGTGGGTTGGCATATATCCAGTCGACACAAAGGTTGGTGGTGTTGTAGATAGTGTAGAGGATTGTCGAAGATTGCTTAGAGACATTGAGAGGATGCAGAAGTGGGCTGAGAAGTGGCAGATGGAGTTCAACCCGGAGAAGTGTGAGGTGGTACATTTTGGAAGGGCAAACTCCAAGGCAGAGTACAAAGAAATGGCAGGATACTTGGTAGTGTGCAGGAGCAGAGCGATCTGGGGGTACATGTCCACAGATCCCTGAAAGTTCCCTCACATGTAGATAGGGTAGTTAAGAAAGTTAATGGGGTGTTAGCTTTCATAAGTCGACGGATAGAGTTTAAGAGACGCAATGCAATGATGCAGCTCTATAAAACTCTAGTTAGGCCACACGTGGAGTACTGTGTAGAGTTCTGGTCTCCTCAGTATGGGAATGATGTGGAAGCAAAGGAAAGCGTACAGAGGAGATTTACCAGGATGCTGACTGGTTTAGAGAGTATGGATTATGATCAGAGATTAAGGGATCTAGGGCTTTATTCTTTGGAGAGAAAGAGGATGAGACATGATAAAGTTGTACAAGATATTAAGAGGAATAGACAGAGTGGACAGCCAGCGCCTCTTCCCCAGGGCACCACTGCTCAGTACAAGAAGACATGGCTTTAAAGTAAGGGCAGGGAAGTTCAAGGGGGATATTAGAGGAAGGATTTTCACTCAGAGAGTTGTTGGTGCGTGGAATACACTGCCTGAGTCAGTGTTGGAAGCAGATACACCAGTGAAGTTTAAGAGACTACTAGACAGGTATATGGAGGAATTTAAGGTGGGGGGTTTTATGGGATGCAGGGTTTGTGGGTTCGCACAACATTGTGGGCCGAAAAGCCTGTAATGTGCTGTGCTAATCTATGTTCTATTTTCTATGTTCTGCCCATAACCTTTGATGCCGTGTCCAGTCAAGGAACTATCAACTTCTGCCTTCAATAATCCCAAAGATCTGGTCTCGACAGCTGCCCGTGGCAACAAATTCCACAAATTCACCACCTTTTGGTTAAAGAAGATTCTCCGCATCTCTCTTTTGAAAGGGCGCCCATCTATCCTGAGGCTGTACCCTCCAGTCCTGGACTCTCGCTTCCCACTTCTACTCCGTCTGGGCCTTTGAACAGTCGAAAGGTTTCAATGACGTCACCCCTCATCCTTCTGAATTCCAGCGAGTAATGTCAGAGAGTCATCAAACATTTTTCGTATGATAACCTTTTCGTTCCACGAATCATCCTGGTGAACCTCCTCTGGACCCTCTCCAATTCCAGCACATCTTTTCCAAGATATGGAGCCCAAACATGAAGACGCGAAGGTAGAGGGCAGACTACTGGGAGATAAACAAATCTGGGAGATGAATGATGGTCATAAGGGTTGAGCTGGTAAGGGGTCGAGGGTGATGGGGAACTGGGAGTGAATTGTTTTGACAGATTCTACTGAATGGTTGGGCATGATAGAGGACCGTTGAATTTCCCTGTGTTGCTGTTACCCTGTGCTCATCCGACAATAGACGCTGCGGAGCGTATAAGGGTTAAAAAAGGTATTAGACAGGATCTCTGATCTGATAACACAGGATTAAGGTTGTCAAAGACTGACAACCGTGGGCTGTTTTTATTTTTCTCTCTTGCTTTTCTTAGAATTGAGCTCGGGAAGTGTCTGTTACACAATACTAGTTTGTTCGGAACCATATTTATTTACAACAAAGGAAGCAGCCGATTGCAATCACAGAAGCTAGATTTACAGAAATGTAACTGTTTATAAACACCGAGAGAGTGATAGAGAGGGTGGGGAGTGTGATTAAACATGGGTCACCGCTCCTACCCACTGCAGAACACATCCATCCCTGATCTCCTGTCACTGCTTTGTTTCCAAGTGTCATCATCTTCTGAACAATACGCCCCTTAACACTGAAGATGAGCCATCTGAGATTCCCCAAACATTGGAAACATCTTGTTTACATCCACTCTATCTGCGTCCTCTGTTCCTGGCTTCCCCCACTATAGGAAATATCCTCCCCACATTCACTCCATCTGTGTCCTCTGGTCCTAGACTCCCCCACTATAGGAAACATCCTCCCCACATCCACTCTATCTGCTCCTAGACCCCCCCCCCCAGCTATAGGAAACAACCTCTCCACATCCACTCTATCTGTGTCCTCTGGTCCTAGACTCCTCCACTATAGGAAACATCCTCCCCACATCCACTCTATCTGGTCCTAGACCCCCCCCCCCCAGCTATAGGAAACAACCTCTCCACATCCACTCTATCTGTGTCCTCTGGTCCTAGACTCCCCCACTATAGGACAACCCATTCTATTTGGGAATAACTTTCTCAAAGCACCTTTATCAGTGTTATCACATCGTTTGTCAGACGATGGCTCAAACCTGCTTCAGGAACGAGGAAGATGAAGAAGGTCGGCGGTGGTGGCGGGAGAGAGAACAACGTTAGTATCTGCAGCACCAGAGGTCACTCAAATCTGCTGCCCAGGTTGACTCTGTGGTGAAGAAGGCATGCGGGGGCTTTTCAAGATGGCGGCGCAGTGAGAAGTCTGCTTTGCTGAGCTCAGCACCGTAACTCTGACGATTTCGCATGTAAACCTATCCGTTTCACTGGTTTTTAATGCCCAAGTGTCGGTTTTAACAACATGAACATCGATGTGTTTTTACTTTTGAGCTGCCTCAACACCATGCCACCGGAAAGTTAAAATGGCGGTCAATATGGACTGCCCAGAGCGCTCGCCCTGAGCTAAGCAGCTAGCTGGGCTAACGCGTTGGACCCTGATTTTCCTCAAGTAGCTCAGGAAGTTACGGAGAACATAGTCAAAGTGATGGATGAGAGGCTGGGTCCGCTCTCTCTGACACTCCAGAACCACACGTTGGAGTCCTCCATGTTGTGCCGAACCATATAATCCTTTAGAAAAAGTACTAATCCCACACTACCCCATTACCCTCCATTTTTCTTTCATCCATCTGCCTGTCCAAGAGGCTCATAAATACCCCTAATGTTTTAGCCTCCACCACCATCGCTGGGAAGTCATTCCAGGCATTCACAACCCTCTGTGTAAAAAATACTTACCCCTGATGTCTCCCCTAAACTTCCTTCCCCTAACTTTGTACATATGTCCTCCAGTGTTTGCTATTGGTGCCCTGGGAAACAGATTCTAGCAATCCACCCTATCTATGCCCCTCATAATCTTGTGGACCTCTATCAAGTCCCCTCTTATTCTTCTACGCTCCAAAGAGAAAAGTCCCAGCTCTGCTAATCTTGCTTCATATAACTTGTTCTCCAAACCAGGCAACATCCTGGTAAATCTCCTCTGCACCCTCTCCATTGCTTCCACATCCTTCCTATAATGAGTTGACCAGAATTGAACACAATACTCTAAGTGCGGTCTTACCAGAGATTTGTAGAGTTGCGACATGACTCTCCACTCTTGAACTCAATCTCCCTGTTAATGAAGCCTAGCATCCCATAGGCCTTCTTAACTACCCTATCAACCTGTGCAGCGACCTTGAGGGATGTATGGATTTGAACCCCAAGATCCCCTTGTTCATCCACACTCTTAAGTAACTGACCATTAATCCTGTACTCAGTCTTCTGGTTTGTCCTTGCAAACTGCATCACCCCACACTTCTCCGGATTGAAATCCATCTGCCATTTTTTTGCCCAAATTTGCACCCTGTCTATATCCTCGTGTAACCTTCAACAACCTGCAGCTCCATCCACAACTCCTCCAATGTTCAGTCATCCGCAAACTTACTCACCCATCCCTCTGCCTCTACATCCAGGTCATTTATAAAAAATCACAAATAGCAGTGTTCCTAGGACAGATCCCTGCGGCACTCTACTAGTCACCGACCTCCAGGCAGAATACTTTCCTTCCACAAATACCCTCTGCTTTCTTCCTTTAAGCCATTTTTGTTATCCAAACAGCCAAGGTTCCACATATCCCATGCCTCATGACTTTCTGGATGAGTCTGTCATGAGGGACCTTGTCAAATGCTTTGCTAAAGTTCATGTTGACCACGTCCACTACCCTACCTTCATCAATTTCTTTTGTTACCATTCAGGCTCGTGAGGCACGATCTTCCCTTCACAAAGTCATGTTGACTATCCATGAGTAATCTGTGCTTCTCCAAATGCTCCTAGATCCTATCCTTAAGAGTCCTTTCCAGTAGTTTGCATACCACCGATGTTAGACTCACCGGTCTATAGTTCCCAGGTATCACGCCGTTACCGTTTTTGAACAAGGGAACTACATTTGCCGTTCTCTAGTCCTCCGGCACTTCCCCTGCAGCCAAAAAGGATTCAAAGAGGATTCATCTTGACTTCTTGTGCGAGGAAGAGCATTTTACATTGCTGGTAATCCGATAAGGCCGATGGACTAATTGGCTGGCGTAAATTAGTCATGGAATACATTCCTTTGGACTTTTTGACATGTATGGTACACTCAAAAACCAATAGTTTTCATGAAACATGGCAACCGTTTCTGCAGTATTTAGATGTAAACCTGTCTGCTATCCTAATGACGGCTTTTGTATAGCATGTTGTGGTGATGTCCATATTTTGATGGAAGTATTCTGATAGGTGATATCTGTGAGGGGAAGAAATGTAAATGAGCCTGGAAATTGAAAGTTGTTTTTAAGCTGATCAAAAGGAAAATGAAGGCATAGGGTGTGTTGGCCTTCATCAGTCGTGGGATTGAGTTTAAGGGCCGAGAAGTAATGTTGTAGAGATATAGGACCCTGGTCAGAACGCACTTGGAGGACTGTGCTCAGTTCCGGTCGCCTCTCCAGAGAAAGGATGTGGAAATTGTAGAAAGGGTGCAGAGGAGATTTACAAGCATGTTGCCTGGATTGGGGAGCTTGCCTTGTGAGAATAGGTTGAGTGAACTCGGCTTTTTCTCCTTGGAGCGATGGAGGATGAGAGGTGACCTGATAGAGGTGTATCAGGTAATGAGAGGCATTGATCGTGTGGATAGTCAGAGGACTAAACAATCCGGTCACCACTGACGTCACCATCACTGGCCTTTCAGCCTGACCGACCTGCCCTCCCACACATTCTTATTCAGGCTTCATGGCCCCCTTCCTTCCCGCTCCTGCTGAAGGGTCTCGCCCTACAACGTTGATCTTCCATCGGTGCTGCTGGACCTGCCGAGTTCCTCCAGCGTTGTGTGTTCGGTCCTCCTGCTACGCCCTGGAAACCTGCTGGGGGATGGGGAGGGTGGCCCGTGGATTAATATTTTTTACAGTCCCGTAGAACTGACTTTATGCTTGAGAATGTGTGCAGAAGGGATTTGGGCGAGTTGTGGATACTATATGTCCTGCAGCCTGCAGTCCTGAAGGGAAAATCAACCTATCACTGACATCGATCTGTAAAACCGTCCTTATGTTTTGCAACATGAGCTGGCCTGTGGGGTCGAGTGATCGATGGAGGGGGAACTGGGTTGTTTTTGTCATTATTTCTGTTTCAGTTGAACTGTTGAAAAAAATATGGGAAGTGATTACCACAGTTTCCCATTTCTCTCTTATCTGTTGTGAGCAGACCGTGAGACACTGCTACAGAACTAACGAATGCAATTGCAACATGCAGGACCCCTGCCTCCACCACCGGCACATAATGGCCGATGTGTGCACAGTCTATAGAATGCAACACAGTTACTCACCAGGGCTATTCTACGGGACCCTGCGGACCACCAATCCCATCACACACTTCCCCCTACACAATATCACTTCCCCCCGTCTCCCCCTCACACCCTAACAACCGCTCTCGCCCTGAGGGCGAATGGCAGCAAGAACAACGATGAACAGCGCCACCCGCTTCTCCCGCCACTCGGAAATCTGCCTGACCGGCCTGCATCTCGGTGCGGGTCCGATTCCTGAAGCCGCAACCTGACAGCACTTTTGAACCACCTTTCCCAGACAGTTTCTGACAGTTTAAGGAGGGAGCCCACCAGACAGCCTCTCAGTGAGGGGTTTGGTAAGGGAGGGGTGATAAATTCCAGCCTTTCCAACAACACCCATTTCTATCCCTTGAAATATTGAGCAATAATCCACTTCACTCTTTGGTGAAAATATTCCTCTGGGAATTGTTTTCCTGGTGACCATTTCGCGCTGAGATATGTCTGAGAGGAGAGAATAAGCTCTTTGTGTAGTCTATCAACACACATTGGAATTGGAAATATCAGCCAACCTCCATTGCCACCCGATCCTGAGTAGCTCAAACTATCAATTTCTGCCTTGAATACACCAAACGACATGGACTCCACAGCTGCCCGTGGCACCTAATCCTACAAATTCACCGCCTTTTGGTTAAAGAAGATTCTCCGCATTTCTCTTTTGAAAGGGCGCCCATCTATGCTGAGTCTGTACCCTCTTATCCAAGACTCTCAAACCACGGGAAATATCCTATCCACTTCTACTCGTTTGGGTCTTTGAGCATTCGAAAGGTTTCGCCGCTCATCCCTTTGAATTCCAGCGAGTACAGGCATAAAGTCATCAAACATCTTCGTATGATAA
Organism: Hemitrygon akajei; assembly: GCF_048418815.1. NCBI lineage: Eukaryota > Metazoa > Chordata > Chondrichthyes > Myliobatiformes > Dasyatidae > Hemitrygon > Hemitrygon akajei. The sequence continues at coordinate 4,121,977 of NW_027331961.1, forward strand.
CCCTTTCGTTGCTGGAATCATCCTCGTGAACCTCCTCTGGACCCTCTTCAATGCCAGCACATCTTTTCTAAGATGCGGAGCGCAACCATGAGGGCAGATTACTGGGAGGTAATTAAAGTCTGGGAGATGACTGATGGAATGGTCGGGGTGGTTGTGTTGGCAGGGGGTCGAGCGTGATGGGGAACTGGGAGTGAAGTGTTTTGGAGAGGTTTTACTGAATGGTTGGGCATGTTGGAGTATCAGAGAATTTCGCTCTGTTGTTGTTACCCTGTGCTCACCTGACAACAGATGCTGCGGACGGTATAAGGATAAAACAAGGTTTTAGACAGGATCTCTGATCTGACAACACAGGCCGAAGCTCACCAAAGGTTGACTTTCATGAGATGTTTTTTTCACTTGTTTTTCTTAGAACTGAGCACGGGAAGTTTTTGTTACACCATACCAGAGTGCTCGAAAAACTTTGTTTACAACAACGGAAGCAGCCCATTGCAACCTGCAGAAACCAGATCCACAGAAACTTAACTCTTTGTAAACACCAAGAGAGAGATAGAGAGGGTGGGGAGTATGACTGACCATGGGTCACCGCGGCTGCGGCACAACAGAACTCATCCATCCCTGATCTCCTGTCACAGATTTGTTTCCGAGTGTCATTTTCTTCTTAAAAGTACGTCCCTTAAACCTGAAGCTGTGCCGTCTGAGATTCTTCCACCATGGCAAACATCATCTCCACATCCACTCTGTCTGTGTCCTCTGGTCCTAGACTCCCCCACTATAGGAAACATCCTCTCCACATCCACTCTATCTGTGTCCTCTGGTCCTAGACTCCCCCACAATTGGAAACTTCCTCTCCACATCCACTCGATCAGTGTCCTCTTGTCCTAGACTCCACCACTGTAGGAAACATCCTCTCCACATCCACTCTATCTGTGTCCTCTGGTCCTAGACTACCCCACTATAGGAAACATCCTCTCCACATCCACTCTCTCTGTCTCCTCTGGTCCTAGACTCTCCCACTATAGGAAACATCCACTCCACATCCACTCTGTCTGTGTCCTCTGGTCCTAGACTCCCCCACTATAGGAAACACCCTCTCCACATCCACTCTATCTGTGTCCTCTGGTCCTAGACTCCCCCACTATAGGAAACATCCTCTCCACATCCACTCTATCTGTGTCCTCTGGTCCTAGACTCCCCCACTATAGGAAACACCCTGTCCACATCCACTCTATCTGTGTCCTCTGGTCCTAGACTCCCCCACTATAGGAAACATCCTCTCCACATCCACTCTGTCTGTGTCCTCTGGTCCTAGACTCCCCCACTATAGGAAACACCCTCTCCACATCCACTCTATCTGTGTCCTCTGGTCCTAGACTCCCCCACTATAGGAAACATCCTCTCCACATCCACTCTATCTGTGTCCTCTGGTCCTAGACTACTCACTGCAGGAAACGTGCTCTCCATATCCACGCTATCAATTCCTTTCACGGTTCGAAAGGTTTCACTGACACCACCCCTGATCCTTCTGAATTCCCTGAATACAGACCCAGAGTCATTGAAAGCTCTTCATAGGACAAACCATTCTATCTGGGAATAACTTTCGTAAAGCTCCATCAGTTTCAGCACATCGTTTGTGCTACAAGTGAGCCGTCAACAGTTCATTGTAAATCTTCAATATTAACATATTTTATGTTCAAGTCCACTTGAGATGAATGCTAACACTACATTTACCTTGGTCATCACAGACTGATCCCGCAAGTTAACCTTCAGCGAATCCTGCACAGGGAATCCCAAGTCCCTTTCTACCCCAGTTTTTCTTTTGTATTTTATTTTCATTTAGAAATGAGTCAGCCTTCTACCCCCCCCCCCAATGTGCATGCTCAAACACATGCTCAAACATTCCATCTGCCTTCTTTGCCCATTCTCCTAATCTTTCTAAGTCCTTCTTTAGCCTCTCTGCTTCATGTCCCTTCATCTATCTTCAAATCGTCTGCAAATCTTACAACAAAGACATCAATGCCACCATCCCAATCATTGACATCTGACGTAAAGGATACGTTCCCAACATAGACTCCCGTGAAACACCACTCGTCACCGTTTGCCACTCAGAAAAGGCTTCCTTTATTCCCACTCTTAGCCTCCTTCCCGGGATTATGTGTTAATCATAAACTATATACAATGAGATCCACCTCACTGGATGTACAGGTGGACTTGATTCATAATAGACTAGAATTCAAGTGTTCATAAGACTGATGGCATCCGGAAAGAAACTGATCTTGTACCTTTTTGTCCCGGCATAGATATTTAGAAAGATAGAAAATAGGTGCAGGAGTAGGCCATTCGGCCCTTCGAGCCTGCACCGCCATTCAGTATGATCATGGCTGATCATCCAACTCAGAACCCTGTACTTGCTTTCCCTCCATACCCCCGATCCCTTTAACCACAAGGGCAATAGCTTACTTCCTCTTAAATATAACCAATTAACCGGCCTCAACTGTTTCCTGTGGCAGAGAATTCACAAATTCACCACTCGTTGTGTGAAGAAGTTCTTCCTCATCTTGGTCCTAAAAGGCTTCCCCTTTATCCTTAAACTTTGACCTCTCGTTCTGTACTTCCCTAACATCGGAAGCAATCTTCCTGCATCTGGCCTGTCCAATCTGTTTAGAATTTTATACGTTTCAATAAGATCCCCCCTCAGTCTTGTAGAACTGCAGTAGAACCTCCCTGCTCCCGTACTCAAATCCTTTTGCTATGAATGTCAACATACAGTGATCTAAAGCGCCTACTAGAAGGATGGAGTTGGAACAGGTGATGCCCAGGGTGTGATGGGTCTACAATAATGCTGCTTGCTCGCTTCCTGACTCTTGATGCATTTCAGTCTTGGATCGAGGGCAGCTTCACACCAGTGACCCTTCCCGCAGTCCTGACGGTTCATTGGAGGCTATTCTTGTCTTGTTTGGTAGCTGATCCAAACCAGAGAGTGATGAACGAACAGAGAACAGACTGGATTATTCCTGAATAGAATTGAATCAGCAGCTCCTGAGGCAGGTTGCACTTCGTGAGTTGACGTAGGGAATGCAACCTCTGCTGAGCCTTTCTGATAAGAGTGTCCGCGTTGGGTGTCCACTTCAGGTCCTGGGAGATTGTGACACCCAGAAATCTGAAGGTCTCCACAGCAGACACAATACTGTTAAGTATAGTGAGTGGGGGGAGTATTGGGGGGCTCCTCCTGCAGTCCGCTGTCATCTCCACAGTCTTGAGCGTACTTAGCTCCAGATTGTTCTGACCACACCAGAGGGCCAACCGTTCCACCTCCCGTCTGTATGCAGACTCATCACCGTCTCGGATAAGGCCAATCACAATTGTGTCGGCTGCAAACTTCAGGAGTTTAAAAGATGGATCCTGTGAGGTGCAGACATTAGTGTAAAGGGAGAAGAGCAGTGGGAAGAGCACACGGTGCCCTGGGGGTGGGGGGGGGGCACCGGTACTGATTGTCCGGTTGCAAGAGATGATGCTCCCCAGCCTGCTTGCTGCACCCTGTCAGTCAGGAAGGTTGTGATCCACTGACAGATGCCGGGGGAGACATTCAGCTGGGTGCGTTTGGAGTTGAGGATTTCTGGAACGATGGTGTTAAACGCCGAGCTGAAGACAACAAACAGGACCCTTACAGAAGTTCCTGTGTTCCTGGATTATATTCAGTAGAGAGCAGCATGGCGAGTGGCTGAATTCCAACAGGGAGAAAAGACAATATTGTCATTTTGAATACTGTGGGTTATTGGCTACAGGAGCCCACACTGATATAAGTTGATACATGTTATCCAAATGAAAGAAAAGAAAATAAGGAAAGCACAAATTAGGGGGCGGGGTGGAGGGGAATGCGATAGGAATTAGCGACCAGATGAGAGAAGGAAAAGTGAAGTCCAGATTTGCATTACATGTTTTAAACACCGAGAGTGGTCGGTGCCTTAAACGCACTGTCAGTGGAAGCAGAGAATGGCAGCTTAAGAGTCATCTGGACATTTACGTGGGGAATGGAGGGGTGCTGATCTCATATCGGCAGTTATATTGTTCCCTTATCACATAATGCTTTTTTCCCCCAGATACATTCAGCTGTACGGAGCAGAGAGCAAAGAAAGAGGAAGATTGAAGCCAAAAAACGCAACAAAAAATCACGTAACTACGGTGGAGTGAAACACAGACACGAGGGAGGCTGATGGAAGATCCACGTGAAGTGAACGGGTTATGGGATCAATCAACACTCTGCAAATAAGAAGCGACGTCACATGGAGAAAAATGTCTGAATCAGTGTCTCGGATGGATAAACATTCACTGAGCCAATTCACGCAGCAAATCAGGAGTCAACTCAGGGTTTCAGCACCGTTTTCTATTTTATTCCATTTATTATTCAGCCATAAAGCGCGGAGTAGCCGTTCAGCGACCGACGACAAACCCGATCAACAGAGGAGATTTACAAGGACGTTGCCTGGGTGGGAGAGCATGCCCCATGGAAATAGGTTGAGTGACCTCGGCCTTTTCTCTCTGGAGTGACGGAGGATGAGAGTTGACCTGACAGAGGTGTATAGGATGATGAGTGGTATTGATGGTGTGGATACCCAGAAGCCTTCTCCTAGTGCTGAAATGGCCAACACGGTATAGTGTAGATTTATGGGTCTCGGACGTAGGTCAAGGGGAGAGTCAGAGGTAGGTTCTTCACACAGAGAGTGATGGGTGAGTGACATGCACTGCCAGAGATGGTGGTAGAGGCGGATACAATGTGGTCTTTTAAGAGCCATTTGTATAGATACATGGAGCTTCGAAACATAGAAGGCTGTGCGGTAAGGGAAAAATCTCGGCAGTTTCTAGAGAAAGATATATGGTCGGCACAACGATGTAGGCCGAAGATCCTGTAATGTGCTGTAGAGTTTCTGTGTGCCATGTTCCATGTTCCAACGGTGACCCAATCACAGGGCAACTTGCAATGACCAATTAACCTTCCTGGACTTTGGATGGTGAGATGAATCCGAACGCCGCTATGCTAACCACGCCTGAGTTGAATAGGCTTAAAATAATTTTGCCATTTAAATCACACATTACAACACAGAATCAGCTGGTCAGGTAGCACGAATAGAGTACGAAGGAGACAGAGATTCGACCAGGGGTCATTTTATCAAAATCCCCATGACAGGTCAATAGACCAGTCTCTTATAACGCATTCGGATAACAGCGGGAGCACACGAGTAACACCTGAAATCCGTGACCATGGTATTGATGATCTATTTCCGGCCCTGGTCTCGGACAGAATCTGATGTTTCTCTGTATTTTTCACCATAATTCTTTATCTTTATGTTCAAGGCTCCTTGATTGAGGCTTAGGAGCACAGAGACTATGTCATTTCCTGTCTGTTTATCAGACGCTGAAGGTCATTAGGTGTTTCCTAATCCCTGGAAAGGCACTTCCGCCGTCCATGCTCGTATCCCGCCCACTCTGTCCAAATGGGTTTGGGCCTCTGAGACACTAATGGAAGGTGAATGCGAGGAAAGTGACGAATACGGATCCCCTGCTCATAGCGAGCTCTGTGACGCTGAGCGTGAAATTAATGGAATTAAAACCACTTGGCCGCTTGTGCCGCGGCACCGGCCTCACGCCAAGTGAATAACGAAGCTAAGCTGTGGGTTGAGCGTGAAGCGCTCCGATATTTCATGTTTTTCAGCGTAACTAGTAGTCAGAAACCTACCGGACCATGATGTGGTTCAAGACGGTGTAGAGGTTAGATCACGCAGCAAAGTTGAGAGGGAAAATGTCAGCGGCAGTGTGAAGGTGTCAATTATGGGACATAGGAGTCTGGGCTGAGGTGAGGGAACTAAGCTGCTGTGATACAAACGAGTCAAAACCTTCAGTGATGACTTCGGCGTGAGGATGTGAAACGCAGAAAAGATATAACGGAGAGATGGAGAACAATTATAAAGAACCATTGAAGGACATTCTGAACGATGGCGTTTCCCTCGATGGTTGCCCTTCCTCTGTGTCAAATCACGTGCCAAACATCCACTTCTCTTCTAGAGTGACGTCATCTGCGGGAACAATTCACACGTCAGCAATCCGAAAGTGCGGCTGCTGGTGAGGACAAACACGAGATGATGATTTTTGAATCTGTGCCAAACATCGTGACAATGGAGCATTGCATAGAACTAGTATATTTCATATCGCCACGGGCCCAGCAAATTTGTTACTTGCAATATCAGTATATCGCTGTACGATGCCGCCCAACTCCAGTCTTATACTGTGTCTCGAAACTGCTAACGACAGGGTAATATATACACGGCACAACCATGGCCCTGCACGGCTCACAGAACTGAAACTAGTGCATACGTTTCCTTTACAGGTGACACTATGTATCGGCAGCCCAATATCCCGTTCACATACCTCTTCAGATCACTGTAAACAGATTGGTTCTCCAGGACAAGTCCCTGTTAGTGTGAGGAAATCAGCATGATTAGCAGATTTTTTTTAAAATCAAAAGCATTTCTTGTCTGAAGAAAACTGCAAGAATATTAAGGAGTAACTGCGCTCATTTAATAAATTATGTCTGAAAGTAACACGGAGCAGTCGGACCGAGATGAACAGAGGATCCGAGACAGACAGTCATGGTCGCCAAGCGAAAGGGCACGTAATCCCTTGTCCTTTGCTTCCCTTCCGTCAAGAAGATCAGAGTGATATTTGCAACTTTCTAGTCCTCAAAAACAATCCCATAGTAATCTGCAGCTTGGCATACCAGTACAATTCCCTCCACTATCTCTTCAGCGGCCCGTTTCAGAATGCTGGGGAGCAGTTAATCCCGGTGATTTCTCCACCTTCAGCCCTTCCAGCTTGCCTTGCATCTTCTCCTTATTATAGTGACCGCAACCACTCCGGTGCCCTGACACTGTCATACTGATGGTCTGCTCCGCAGTAAAGACTGACACATGATACTTCATGAGTTCATCCGACATTTCTGTGTCCCCTACAGTTGCATCTTCGACATCATTCTCGCTGTCGAATGTCTCACTTCAGGATTTGTTTCTTACTGTGTGAAATGGAACAATTACTACAAAAAGGGATTGACGCAAATATAGCCCTTACCATATAAGTGGAGCTTCCATCTTCTGCCTTGTCCCTTGCGCCCTGAAAAGAGAAATTGGAGATTTTTATTGAAAGGTTTAACCAAATGCTCAACATTTGTATTCTGTCCCTCAGCATATAAACCCCAAGAGTATCAATTTACACATTCTTCCCTGCTTGGAGCAATATTGCACCATTCGCCATTCTACACGCTGCGTGCTTCAGATTCAGTGTGAGAGCAATATATATTTTGTTTGACATAGGAACACTGCCGAACGATATTAAATCATTCGTAATCTCTCAGCAATAAGGGTAGCATGATGCATGTTACTTAACGAGGAACTCGTCTCCAAAACCATTCATCTTGGGAGATAAGTCTGGATCAGAATGTGCACGTGACAGATTGGGGATACGGACTTGTGGCCTCAGGATGCTGACCGTATTTGCTCTTTCTCGTAAACGCTCACAGAGATCACTGCTGATCACAATGGGCCTGTGCAGACCTGACCATGCTTTCCCTCTGTGACTTACCCTCGTGGACCTGACATTTACAAAGTCATTCATGAAATATGTTCCAGTCAGAGTAAGATATGTTTTTGCAGAGTACAAGAATTATGGATTCTGCGCACACCGCAGGTGTCTCCAGTGACGTCTTTCTGCAGATGCAGAGCAACACACACAAAATGGCGGAGGAACTCAGCGTTTCAGGTAGCATCAATGGAAATTAATAAACAGTCGCCGATTTGGGCCGAGACCCTTCTACTGAACTGGAAAGTAAGCGGAAAAGCGGGAGCAGTAGTGGATAGGACGGTTTTCCAGCTGGAAGGTGAAAGGTGGGCCTGGACAGTGGGGAAAGGTAAAGGGCTGAAGAGGAGACTAGACCATAGCAGAAATGGAAGGAGGAGGGTCACCAGGGGAAGTTGCTGGCAGGTGGAGGAGAAGATATTTGAGTCCAGATTGGAGAATACGTGGGAAGCGAACAAAATGCCGGTAGGAAAATGTCGACTTTCGTGCCATCAAGTTTGGTTTCTGTTTTGAAGCGTTGTTCACAGGTAAATGGAAATGGGAACCGGGATAGATCATCCATGATCTTATTAAATGACCAATCAGAGCCGAACGGCCCGATGGACGCTGCCCGTCACATTACTTATGTTCTTGTCAATAGACAATAGACAATTGGTGCAGGAGTAGCTCATCAGGCCCTTCGACAGAGCATTGCCATTAAATGTGAACATGGCTGATCATCCACAGTCAGTATCCATTGCAAAACGATGACTGAGTACTAGAGCTTTTAAAGAATATAAAAGTGGATAAATCTCCGGATCCTGACAGGATTTTCCTTCGGACCTTGAGGAAGGTCAGTATAGAAATAGCAGGGGCTCTGTCAGAGATATTTCAAATGTCATTAGAAACGGGGATGGTGCCGGAGGATTGGCGTATTGCTCATGTGGTTGAATTGTTCAAAAAGGTTTCTAAGAGTAAACCTAGCAATTATAGACCTGTCAGTTTGACGTCAGTGGTGGGTAAATGAATGGAAAGTATTCTCAGAGATGGTATATATATTTATTTGGATAGATAGGGTCTGATGAAGAGCAGTCAACATGGATTTGTGCGTGGAAGGCCATGTTTGACAAAATTATTGAATTTTTGAAGAGGTTGCTGGGAAAGGTGACGAGGGTAAAGCAGTGGATGTTGTCTATATGGACTTCAGTAAGACCTTTGACAAGGTTGCACACGGAAGGTTATTTAGAAAGATTCAATTGTTAGGTATGAATATTGATGTAGTAAAATGGATTCAACAGTGGCTTAGTGGGAGATGTCAGAGAGTAGTGGTGGATAACTGTTTGTCAGATGGAGGCCGGTGACATGTGGTGTGCCTCAGGGATTTGTACTGTCTCCAATGCTGTTTGTGATGTACATTAATGATTGGATGATGGGGTTGTCAATTGGATTAGTACATATGCAGATCATACTAAGATAGTTGGCGTTGTGGATAATCAAGTAGGTTTTCAAACTTGCAGAGAGATTTAGGCCAGTTAGAAGAGTGGGCTGAAAGATGGCAGATGGTGTTTAATGCTGATAAGTGTGACGTGCTACAATTTGGTAGGAATAATCAAAATAGGACATACATGGTAAATGGTAGGGCATTGAGGAATGCAGTAGAATAGAGTGATCTAGAAATGATGGTGCATAGTTCCCTGAAAGTAGAATCTCATGTGGATTGGGTGGTGAAGAAAGCTTTTGGTATGCTGGCCCTCATATATCAGAGCATTGAGTATAGGTTTTGGGATGTAATGTTAAAATTGTACAAGACTTTGGTAAAGCCGAATTTGGAGTATTGTGTACAATTCTCGTCACCGAATTATAGGAAAGATGTCAACAAATTACAGAAAGAGCAGAGGAGATTTACTAGAATGTTACCTAGGTTTCAGCACATAGGTTACAGGGAAAGGTTGAACAAGTTAGGTCTTTATTTCTTGGAGCGTAGAAGGTAGAGGGCAGACTTGATAGAGGTATTTAAAATTATGAGGGGGACAGATAGAGTTGACGTGGATAGGCTTTTTCCATTGAGGGTAGGGGATATTCCAACAAGAAGAGATGATTTGAGAGTTAAGTGGCAAAGGTTTAGGGGTAACACGAGGGGGAACTTCTTTACTCAGAGAGTGGTAGCTGTGTGGAACGAGCATCCAGTAGAAGTGGTAGAGGCAGGTTCGATTTTGTCATTTAAAACAAAATGGATAGGCATATGGACAGGAAAGGAATGGGGGGTTATGGGCTGAGTGCAGGTCGGTGGGACCAGGTGAGAATAAGGGTTCGGCATGGACTAGAAGGGCCGAGATGGCCAGTTTCCGTGATGTAATTGTTATATGGTTATATTTTATATCATGAACATAATACAAAGATCCAACCTGTTCATTCCTTGAGAGATTTTCATAGTTTCCCGATGCGTTCACGGTGTTTGTATCCAAGGTGCCTGCGGGAACAATACAGATACGTCACAGCGGTGAAGAGCATCATGGGCCGTTGTTAACACAGCGGATGTCAATCCGGCCACAAAACAAAATGCCAGCGACAGCACGAACTACATTCCCACAAACGCCAGAAACCGGTAATCCCCTGTATAAACGACCAATAATTTAGGTCAGATACAGAAAGGTAAATATCATACCGTCCCTCTAATGCTATTGTAATCTTGAGTGGAAAGTGTCCACTTATTAAACTGGACAACCCAACAACCCAAGCAGCATTATTCGTGACCATTCGCTCGGATGAAAACCTCCAGCTTCTGTGCACTAGGAACTGCCATATTTAAATGAAATGTTAAGATTTCCAGGAGCTCAGTAGTAGAACAGTTGAAATGCAGTTCACTCACCCTTCCTTCCGGAATTGACGCTCGTGTCGTATTGGGATCGTGGGGGATCATTGATCCTGAATAAACAGAAACAAAGGTCAAAGCATGAATTCGGAAGAAGTGAGTTCCTTGCACTGATACACCGAATGAGAACGGCTCCTATAATTCCATCAGATACTATCTGGTTATTACTTGAATATATTCAGGCTTTCAGATGCCCGATTCCAGTTCTACTCGATCTCAACAACAGTGGCCATAATGGGTTACACAGAGATGGTATTTTGTCCTTTCGGATCTCAGTTTTCCGGGGGAAAGTGACAAATGTCTCACTGAACGGAAGCCGCTTTCAGACAAATATTCAAATTTCAGGGGAAAAAAAAAGCCCACGTGAAATCTTAACGCTGATTCTGTCCACGGACGATCGCTGATCTGTGGAATGATTTCAGAATTGCGGATCAATTTGAGCACCTCTGGGGAAACGAGTTTTAAAAAATGCAAACAGGTAGACACCGAGCGGCACCCTTTGTAAAAATCACCAGACGAGACGCAAGGATTGACCACCTCCTCCATCACACCTGCCAGGTAAATGCATTTACCCGCCAGTTTTCCTCGCGATCAGCCATCCACTGACTCCGCCGATCAGGCCCACGCCAAGCAAACCAAGTACAATGCCCACGATCGCGCCAGAGCCGTGGGTAGAATTGTCATCTGTTTTTGCTGAAACACACAAGGGAAATATAGATATCTTACATTCCGAGAACACGTCTTTATCAGTGGCAAATTCACTTTCACAGCAATTTGACTGAGTCAGTTCAGAGTTGTGTATCGTGTATCAATGATTATTCCTGGAATGAAAGGGTTAACATGCGGGGAATGTTTAATTGCTCTGGGTGTGTACTCGTTTGAATTGAGAAGGATGGATGGGGTGGGGGTGGTATCCCATTGAAACTTTCCGTATGTTGAAACGGTCCAGACAGAGTAGATGTGGACGGTGTTTTTCATACGGTGGGGGGGGGGGTGGTCTCGGATATGGAGACACAAACTCATGGTGGAGGGGCGTCAGTTTAAAATAGAGACGCTCTTAAATGCCGTCAGCCAGAAGTTGGTAAACTTGTGAAACTTTCTACCAAAGGAAGCTGTGGAGGCCAGCTCGTTGGGTGTATTTAAGGCAGAGTTTGATCGTTTCTGGAATGAACACCGCGTCAAAGGCTACGGAAAGAAAGCGGGGAAGTGGGGTTGAGCGGGGTGAGGGGAGGGAAGAATCCACCATGCGTGAATGGCGAAGCAGACTCGATGGGCGGAATGGCCGAATCCCCGCCCCTATGACGTATGTTCTGATTGTCCAGAACAGATGCCATCTATTACCCCGGGTTTCCTCTGTCACAACTAAATTCTTACTCCGCAGCCACGTTTCTCTCCATTCCTTGACTCCTGCCTTTCCGCATGATCACATCGCGGTGAACCTTGTCAAATACCTCACTAAAATCCAGATACACCCCTGTTCGGCCTTTATTGACACGTCTTACCACCGCCGATATAGTCCTGTCACGAACGGTTTCCTCAAAACAGGAATAACACTCACCCGTTCTGGACGGAAATGGTGAATATAAATTATTTGGTGCCTTGTGAACCGAGCTCACTGACACAAGGGTGAGTTCCTGCCCTGTCTGCCGGAGATTGTCCCCGTTGTACCTTGAAATATACACCCCAGGGGACAGACAGAGCGAGGTAGGTTAATGTCGGGTTTGACACAATATTTGGCACAACTGGACCCTCCGGTACAATTCTGTCCTTCACTACCCTATCTATAAAATGCGAATACCTGTCGAGTATAGTAATATCCGATACAAATGAACGTTGTAGTTTACCAATGCACCCGCAGTAAACCCCCACGTAGGTCTCTCCAGAGCCATTGCTGAAAGAGTTGCTGGCGATGCACTTGTACGTCCCTGCGTCGTTTCTGTTCACACTGATTACAGTCAGTTTCGCCTTGTCGGGAGATGTAAATATTCTGCCGTTTTCCTGGATGGGTTGGTTATCCTTGGACCATGTCCGTGTCTGAACAGTGCCCGACGCGTCACAACTCAGTGCGATGGTATCGAGGTTTTCCAGAGGCGTGGAATCATTGGTCACCACAGTAACCCCGGTCACTGGTTCTGTAAATACAATTAAAATGCAAATGGTTTTACACTTGGTTTTCTCTGCACGTTCACAATATTTGTGTGTCGCCAAATCAATATCGTCGCCATTCCTACCTCTCATCTCCATGTGTTTCGATATCAGAACAGATCGAAGACAAAATGAAAGTCCAGAGTTTAAAGTTTTGCTGCTGTTACTTACGGGGTCCAATAAATTTGGCTATACTTTAATTGTCCTCTGGGACAAATGGGGATAAACTGGTCTTCCCATATAATCTGTCTTTACACATCTTATTGTACCTACAAGATATAGTCCGATAATAGTCCTATAATACTCTAGGCAACACCGAATCACGGCGGAAAGATTATAGCCGGGAGCTTGAAGTTCAAGGATACATATTGCATCGAAAGGACAAGCAGGAAGACAAGCGGTTCGGCGATGCTGTGTTGGTAATAAAATGAAGTTAAATTATTAGAAAGAGGTGAAAGTGGGTGGGAATGTATTAAACCGATGTGCAGAGAGCTGTGGAACAGCGAGGGTAAAAAGTCCCTGATGGGAATTGCACAGAGACCGCCAAACAGAACAATGATGCGGCCTAAAACTACAAGGTGTGATAGAAAATGCATGTCAAGTGTGCAATGTTACAATAAGTGATGGGGGATTTCAATAGGAAAATAGATTGGGAAAATCAGTTGGGTGCTGGATTCCAGCAGGGTGATCTTGTAGAGTCCCTGCGATCCGGTGTTTCAGGGCAGCTCGTGGTTGAGACCAGTAGAGGATCACATATTCTGGATTTGGTGTTGAGCAAAGATACAGAATTGAACAGAGACCTTAAGGGGAAAGAAAACAAACAATTTCGAGATGTTGTTTATAATATGATCGAATTCACCCTGAAATCTGTAAAGGAGAAGCTGAAGTCACATGTATCAGTATAACAATGGGGTAAATTGAATTACAGACCCATGGGAGGGGAGTTGGCCAGAATCATTTGGAGAGGAGTCAATCATTAAAGATGAGGTCTCAGGGTACTTGGGGGCACATGATAAAATAGGCTGCAGTCAGCATGCTTCCCTCAGGGGGAAATCTTGCCTGACAAATCTGCTGGAATTCTTTGAAGAAATAACAGGCAGGATAGACAAAGGATAACCGGTCGATGTTGTGTTCGGGAATTTTCAGAAGCACATGACAAGGTGCCATACATGCGGCTGTTTTATAAGCTTCGAGTTAATGGTATTACATGGAAGATTCAGCATGGATAAAGTAATGGCCGATTGGCGAAAGCCAAAGCGTGAGCTTTCTCTGCCTGTCTGCCAGTGACCAGTGGTGTTCCACGCTGGTCCGAGATGGAGCCGATTATTTTCCTGTTACATGTCAATGAATTAGACGATGGAATTGATTGCACTTTTGTAAAGTTTGCAGACGACATGAACACATGTGGAGGGGCATTTCACATTGAGGAATTAGAGTGGCCACATAAGGACTTAGACATATTAGGGGAATGGGCAAACAAATGCCAGATGGAATGCAGTGTCGTTTAGCTAACGGTCATGCACTTTAGTGGAATAAATGACAGTTGTATATTCCCTAAGAGGAGAGAAAATATAAAATATTGAAGTGCATTGGGACTTGGGAGTTCTTGTGCAAGATTCAGTAATGGTTAATTCTCATCTTGATTTTGTGGTCAGGAAGTCAAAAGCAATGTTAGCATTCATTTAAAGTGGACGAGATTGTAAAAGCAATGATTTCATCCTTTAACTTTTTAGGCACCAGTGAGGCCACACCTGGAGTATTGTGAGCACATTTGTGCCATTATTCTTGTAGAGAATGTGTTGAAACTGAAGGAGTTTCAAAGCAAGTTCACTCATACGGGTCTATTGTTGATGGTTGTCATATGAAGAGCATTTCATGGATTTGGATCTAGATTCACAGGAATTCAGAAGAATGAGGGGTGATGTCACAGACAACTATCGAATGGTGAGAGGCGTTGTTAGAGTGTAAGTGGAGAGGATGCTTCGAAGGCCTCCCACGCTGTGAGAATAAGGTGTCAACTCACCATCCTCCTAACTCCCGAAGTCCTACAAGCGTGTTGAGAGGGTGTTTCCTGTAGTCGGGGAGTCTAGGACCAGAGGACACAGATAGAGTGGATGTGGAGAGGATGTTTCCTATAGTGGGGGAGTCTAGGACCAGAGGACACAGATAGAGTGGATGTGGAGAGGATGTTTCCTATAGTGGGGGAGTCTAGGACCAGAGGACACAGATAGAGTGGATGTGGAGAGGATGTTTCCTACAGTGGGGGAGTCTAGGACCAGAGGACACAGATAGAGTGGATGTGGAGAGGATGTTTCCTATAGTGGGGGAGTCTAGGACCAGAGGACACAGATAGAGTGGATGTGGAGAGGATGTTTCCTATAGTGGGGGAGTCTAGGAACAGAGGACACAGATAGAGTGGATGTGGAGAGGATGTTTCCCATAGTGGGGGAGTGTAGGACCAGAGGACACAGATAGAGTGGATGTGGAGAGGATGTTTCCTATAGTGGGGGAGTCTAGGACCAGAGGACACAGATAGAGTGGATGTGGAGAGGATGTTTCCTATAGTGGGGGAGTCTAGGACCAGAGGACAGAGATAGAGTGGATGTGGAGAGGAAGTTTCCTATATTGGGTGAGTCTAGGACCAGAGGACACAGATAGAGTGGATGTGGAGAGGATGTTTCCTGTAGTGGGGGAGTCTAGGACCAGAGGACACAGATAGAGTGGATGTGGAGAGGATGTTTCCTATAGTGGGGGAGTCTAGGACCAGAGGACACTGATAGAGTGGATGTGGAGAGGATGTTTCCTATAGTGGGGGAGTCTAGGACCAGAGGACACAGATAGAATGGATGTGGAGAGGATGTTTCCTATAGTGGGTGAGTCTAGGACCAGAGGACAGAGATAGAGTGGATGTGGAGAGGAAGTTTCCTATATTGGGTGAGCCTACGACCAGAGGACACAGATAGAGTGGATGTGGAGAGGATGTTTCCTGTACTGGGGTAGTCTAGGACCAGAGGACACAGATAGAGTGGATGTGGAGAGGATGTTTCCTATAGTCGGGTAGTCTAGGACCAGAGGACACAGATAGAGTGGATGTGGAGAGGATGTTTCCTATAGTGGGGGAGTCTAGGACCAGAGGATACAGATAGAGTGGATGTGGAGAGGATGTTTCCTATAGTGGGGGAGTCTAGGACCAGAGGATACAGATAGAGTGGATGTGGAGAGGATGTTTCCTATAGTGGGGGAGTCTAGGACCAGAGGACACAGATAGAGTGGATGTGGAGAGGATGTTTCCTATAGTGGGGGGGTCTAGGACCAGAGGACACAGATAGAGTGGATGTGGAGAGGATGTTTCCTATAGTGGGGGAGTCTAGGACCAGGGGACACAGATAGAGTGGGTGTGGAGAGGTTGTTTCCTGTAGTGGGGGAGTCTAGGACCAGAGGACACAGATAGAGTGGGTGTGGAGAGGTTGTTTCCTGTAGTGGGGGAGTCTAGGACCAGAGGACACAGATAGAGTGGATGTGGAGAGGGTGTTTCCTATAGTGGGAGAGTCTAGGACCAGAGGACACAGATAGAGTGGATGTAGAGAGGATGTTTCCTATAGTGGGGGAGTCTAGGACCAGAGGACACAGATAGAGTGCATGTGAAGAGGGTGTTTTCTATAGTGGGGGAGTCTAGGACCAGAGGACACAGATAGAGTGGATGTTGAGAGGGTGTTTCCTATAGTGGGGGAGTCTAGGCCCAGAGGACACAGATAGAGTGGTTGTGAAGAGGATGTTTCCTGTAGTGGGGGAGTCTAGGACCAGTGGACACAGATAGAGTGGATGTGGCGAGGATGTTTCCCATAGTGGGGGAGTCTAGGACCAGAGGACACCGATAGAGTGGATGTGGAGAGGACGTTTCCCATAGTGGGGGAGTCTAGGACCAGAGGACACAGATAGAGTAGATGTGGAGAGGATGTTTCCTATAGTGGGGGAGTCTAGGACCAGAGGACACAGATAGAGTGGATGTGGAGAGGATGTTTCCTATAGTGGGGGAGTCTAGGACCAGAGGACACAGATAGAGTGGATGTGGAGAGGATGTTTCCTATAGTGGGGGAGTCTAGGACCAGAGGACACAGATAGAGTGGATGTGGAGAGGATGTTTCCTACAGTGGGGGAGTCTAGGACCAGAGGACACAGATAGAGTGGATGTGGAGAGGATGTTTCCTATAGTTGTGGAGTCTAGGACCAGAGGACACAGATAGAGTGGATGTGGAGAGGATGTTTCCTATAGTGGGGGAGTCTAGGACCAGAGGACACAGATAGAGTGGATGTGGAGAGGATGTTTCCTATAGTTGTGGAGTATAGGACCAGAGGACACAGATAGAGTGGATGTGGAGAGGATGTTTCCTACAGTGGGGGAGTCTAGGACCAGAGGACACAGATAGAGTGGATGTGGAGAGGATGTTTCCTATAGTTGTGGAGTCTAGGACCAGAGGACACAGATAGAGTGGATGTGGAGAGGATGTTTCCTATAGTGGGGGAGTCTAGGACCAGAGGACACAGATAGAGTAGATGTGGAGAGGATGTTTCCTATAGTGGGGGAGTCTAGGACCAGAGGACACAGATAGAGTGGATGTGGAGAGGATGTTTCCTATAGTGGGGGAGTCTAGGACCAGAGGACACAGATAGAGTAGATGTGGAGAGGATGTTTCCTATAGTGGGGGAGTCTAGGACCAGAGGACACAGATAGAGTGGATGTGGAGAGGATGTTTCCTATAGTGGGGGAGTCTAGGACCAGAGGACACAGACAGAGTGGATGTGGAGAGGATGTTTCCTATAGTCGGGTAGTCTAGGACCAGAGGACACAGATAGAGTGGATGTGGAGAGGATGTTTCCTATAGTCGGGTAGTCTAGGACCAGAGGACACAGATAGAGTGGATGTGGAGAGGATGTTTCCTATAGTGGGGGAGTATAGGACCAGAGGACACAGATAGAGTGGATGTGGAGAGGATGTTTCCTATAGTGGGGGAGTCTAGGACCAGAGGACACAGATAGAGTGGATGTGGAGAGGATGTTTCCTATAGTCGGGTAGTCTAGGACCAGAGGACACAGACAGAGTGGATGTGGAGAGGATGTTTCCTATAGTCGGGTAGTCTAGGACCAGAGGACACAGATAGAGTGGATGTGGAGAGGATGTTTCCTATAGTGGGGGAGTCTAGGACCAGAGGACACAGATAGAGTGGATGTGGAGAGGATGTTTCCTATAGTGGGGGAGTCTAGGACCAGGGGACACAGATAGAGTGGGTGTGGAGAGGTTGTTTCCTGTAGTGGGGGAGTCTAGGACCGGAGGACACAGATAGAGTGGATGTGGAGAGGATGTTTCCTATAGTGGGGGAGTCTAGGACCAGAGGACACAGATAGAGTGGGTGTGGAGAGGTTGTTTCCTGTAGTGGGGGAGTCTAGGACCGGAGGACACAGATAGAGTGGATGTGGAGAGGATGTTTCCTATAGTGGGGGAGTCTAGGACCAGAGGACACAGATAGAGTGGATGTGGAGAGGATGTTTCCTATAGTGGGGGAGTCTAGGACCAGAGGATACAGATAGAGTGGATGTGGAGAGGATGTTTCCTATAGTGGGGGAGTCTAGGACCAGAGGATACAGATAGAGTGGATGTGGAGAGGATGTTTCCTATAGTGGGGGAGTCTAGGACCAGAGGATACAGATAGAGTGGATGTGGAGAGGATGTTTCCTATAGTGGGGGAGTCTAGGACCAGAGGACACAGATAGAGTGGATGTGGAGTGGATGTTTCCTATAGTGGGGGGGTCTAGGACCAGAGGACACAGATAGAGTGGATGTGGAGAGGATGTTTCCTATAGTGGGGGAGTCTAGGACCAGGGGACACAGATAGAGTGGGTGTGGAGAGGTTGTTTCCTGTAGTGGGGGAGTCTAGGACCAGAGGACACAGATAGAGTGGGTGTGGAGAGGTTGTTTCCTGTAGTGGGGGAGTCTAGGACCAGAGGACACAGATAGAGTGGATGTGGAGCGGGTGTTTCCTATAGTGGGAGAGTCTAGGACCAGAGGACACAGATAGAGTGGATGTGGAGAGGATGTTTCCTATAGTGGGGGAGTCTAGGACCAGAGGACACAGATAGAGTGCATGTGAAGAGGTTGTTTTCTATAGTGGGGGAGTCTAGGACCAGAGGACACAGATAGAGTGGATGTTGAGAGGGTGTTTCCTATAGTGGGGGAGTCTAGGCCCAGAGGACACAGATAGAGTGGTTGTGGAGAGGATGTTTCCTGTAGTGGGGGAGTCTAGGACCAGTGGACACAGATAGAGTGGATGTGGAGAGGATGTTTCCCATAGTGGGGGAGTCTAGGACCAGAGGACACCGATAGAGTGGATGTGGAGAGGATGTTTCCCATAGTGGGGGAGTCTAGGACCAGAGGACACAGATAGAGTGGATGTGGAGAGGATGTTTCCTATAGTTGTGGAGTCTAGGACCAGAGGACACAGATAGAGTGGATGTGGAGAGGATGTTTCCTATAGTGGGGGAGTCTAGGACCAGAGGACACAGATAGAGTAGATGTGGAGAGGATGTTTCCTATAGTGGGGGAGTCTAGGACCAGAGGACACAGATAGAGTGGATGTGGAGAGGATGTTTCCTATAGTGGGGGAGTCTAGGACCAGAGGACACAGATAGAGTAGATGTGGAGAGGATGTTTCCTATAGTGGGGGAGTCTAGGACCAGAGGACACAGATAGAGTGGATGTGGAGAGGATGTTTCCTATAGTGGGGGAGTCTAGGACCAGAGGACACAGACAGAGTGGATGTGGAGAGGATGTTTCCTATAGTCGGGTAGTCTAGGACCAGAGGACACAGATAGAGTGGATGTGGAGAGGATGTTTCCTATAGTCGGGTAGTCTAGGACCAGAGGACACAGATAGAGTGGATGTGGAGAGGATGTTTCCTATAGTGGGGGAGTCTAGGACCAGAGGACACAGATAGAGTGGATGTGGAGAGGATGTTTCCTATAGTGGGGGAGTCTAGGACCAGAGGACACAGACAGAGTGGATGTGGAGAGGATGTTTCCTATAGTCGGGTAGTCTAGGACCAGAGGACACAGACAGAGTGGATGTGGAGAGGATGTTTCCTATAGTCGGGTAGTCTAGGACCAGAGGACACAGATAGAGTGGATGTGGAGAGGATGTTTCCTATAGTGGGGGAGTCTAGGACCAGAGGACACAGATAGAGTGGATGTGGAGAGGATGTTTCCTATAGTGGGGGAGTCTAGGACCAGGGGACACAGATAGAGTGGGTGTGGAGAGGTTGTTTCCTGTAGTGGGGGAGTCTAGGACCGGAGGACACAGATAGAGTGGATGTGGAGAGGATGTTTCCTATAGTAGGGGAGTCTAGGACCAGAGGACACAGATAGAGTGGGTGTGGAGAGGTTGTTTCCTGTAGTGGGGGAGTCTAGGACCGGAGGACACAGATAGAGTGGATGTGGAGAGGATGTTTCCTATAGTGGGGGAGTCTAGGACCAGAGGACACAGATAGAGTGGATGTGGAGAGGATGTTTCCTATAGTGGGGGAGTCTAGGACCAGAGGATACAGATAGAGTGGATGTGGAGAGGATGTTTCCTATAGTGGGGGAGTCTAGGACCAGAGGATACAGATAGAGTGGATGTGGAGAGGATGTTTCCTATAGTGGGGGAGTCTAGGACCAGAGGATACAGATAGAGTGGATGTGGAGAGGATGTTTCCTATAGTGGGGGAGTCTAGGACCAGAGGACACAGATAGAGTGGATGTGGAGTGGATGTTTCCTATAGTGGGGGGGTCTAGGAGCAGAGGACACAGATAGAGTGGATGTGGAGAGGATGTTTCCTATAGTGGGGGAGTCTAGGACCAGGGGACACAGATAGAGTGGGTGTGGAGAGGTTGTTTCCTGTAGTGGGGGAGTCTAGGACCAGAGGACACAGATAGAGTGGGTGTGGAGAGGTTGTTTCCTGTAGTGGGGGAGTCTAGGACCAGAGGACACAGATAGAGTGGATGTGGAGCGGGTGTTTCCTATAGTGGGAGAGTCTAGGACCAGAGGACACAGATAGAGTGGATGTGGAGAGGATGTTTCCTACAGTGGGGGAGTCTAGGACCAGAGGACACAGATAGAGTGGATGTGGAGAGGATGTTTCCTATAGTTGTGGAGTCTAGGACCAGAGGACACAGATAGAGTGGATGTGGAGAGGATGTTTCCTATAGTGGGGGAGTCTAGGACCAGAGGACACAGATAGAGTGGATGTGGAGAGGATGTTTCCTATAGTTGTGGAGTATAGGACCAGAGGACACAGATAGAGTGGATGTGGAGAGGATGTTTCCTACAGTGGGGGAGTCTAGGACCAGAGGACACAGATAGAGTGGATGTGGAGAGGATGTTTCCTATAGTTGTGGAGTCTAGGACCAGAGGACACAGATAGAGTGGATGTGGAGAGGATGTTTCCTATAGTGGGGGAGTCTAGGACCAGAGGACACAGATAGAGTAGATGTGGAGAGGATGTTTCCTATAGTGGGGGAGTCTAGGACCAGAGGACACAGATAGAGTGGATGTGGAGAGGATGTTTCCTATAGTGGGGGAGTCTAGGACCAGAGGACACAGATAGAGTAGATGTGGAGAGGATGTTTCCTATAGTGGGGGAGTCTAGGACCAGAGGACACAGATAGAGTGGATGTGGAGAGGATGTTTCCTATAGTGGGGGAGTCTAGGACCAGAGGACACAGACAGAGTGGATGTGGAGAGGATGTTTCCTATAGTCGGGTAGTCTAGGACCAGAGGACACAGATAGAGTGGATGTGGAGAGGATGTTTCCTATAGTCGGGTAGTCTAGGACCAGAGGACACAGATAGAGTGGATGTGGAGAGGATGTTTCCTATAGTGGGGGAGTATAGGACCAGAGGACACAGATAGAGTGGATGTGGAGAGGATGTTTCCTATAGTGGGGGAGTCTAGGACCAGAGGACACAGATAGAGTGGATGTGGAGAGGATGTTTCCTATAGTCGGGTAGTCTAGGACCAGAGGACACAGACAGAGTGGATGTGGAGAGGATGTTTCCTATAGTCGGGTAGTCTAGGACCAGAGGACACAGATAGAGTGGATGTGGAGAGGATGTTTCCTATAGTGGGGGAGTCTAGGACCAGAGGACACAGATAGAGTGGATGTGGAGAGGATGTTTCCTATAGTGGGGGAGTCTAGGACCAGGGGACACAGATAGAGTGGGTGTGGAGAGGTTGTTTCCTGTAGTGGGGGAGTCTAGGACCGGAGGACACAGATAGAGTGGATGTGGAGAGGATGTTTCCTATAGTGGGGGAGTCTAGGACCAGAGGACACAGATAGAGTGGGTGTGGAGAGGTTGTTTCCTGTAGTGGGGGAGTCTAGGACCGGAGGACACAGATAGAGTGGATGTGGAGAGGATGTTTCCTATAGTGGGGGAGTCTAGGACCAGAGGACACAGATAGAGTGGATGTGGAGAGGATGTTTCCTATAGTGGGGGAGTCTAGGACCAGAGGATACAGATAGAGTGGATGTGGAGAGGATGTTTCCTATAGTGGGGGAGTCTAGGACCAGAGGATACAGATAGAGTGGATGTGGAGAGGATGTTTCCTATAGTGGGGGAGTCTAGGACCAGAGGATACAGATAGAGTGGATGTGGAGAGGATGTTTCCTATAGTGGGGGAGTCTAGGACCAGAGGACACAGATAGAGTGGATGTGGAGTGGATGTTTCCTATAGTGGGGGGGTCTAGGACCAGAGGACACAGATAGAGTGGATGTGGAGAGGATGTTTCCTATAGTGGGGGAGTCTAGGACCAGGGGACACAGATAGAGTGGGTGTGGAGAGGTTGTTTCCTGTAGTGGGGGAGTCTAGGACCAGAGGACACAGATAGAGTGGGTGTGGAGAGGTTGTTTCCTGTAGTGGGGGAGTCTAGGACCAGAGGACACAGATAGAGTGGATGTGGAGCGGGTGTTTCCTATAGTGGGAGAGTCTAGGACCAGAGGACACAGATAGAGTGGATGTGGAGAGGATGTTTCCTATAGTGGGGGAGTCTAGGACCAGAGGACACAGATAGAGTGCATGTGAAGAGGTTGTTTTCTATAGTGGGGGAGTCTAGGACCAGAGGACACAGATAGAGTGGATGTTGAGAGGGTGTTTCCTATAGTGGGGGAGTCTAGGCCCAGAGGACACAGATAGAGTGGTTGTGGAGAGGATGTTTCCTGTAGTGGGGGAGTCTAGGACCAGTGGACACAGATAGAGTGGATGTGGAGAGGATGTTTCCCATAGTGGGGGAGTCTAGGACCAGAGGACACCGATAGAGTGGATGTGGAGAGGATGTTTCCCATAGTGGGGGAGTCTAGGACCAGAGGACACAGATAGAGTGGATGTGGAGAGGATGTTTCCTATAGTTGTGGAGTCTAGGACCAGAGGACACAGATAGAGTGGATGTGGAGAGGATGTTTCCTATAGTGGGGGAGTCTAGGACCAGAGGACACAGATAGAGTAGATGTGGAGAGGATGTTTCCTATAGTGGGGGAGTCTAGGACCAGAGGACACAGATAGAGTGGATGTGGAGAGGATGTTTCCTATAGTGGGGGAGTCTAGGACCAGAGGACACAGATAGAGTAGATGTGGAGAGGATGTTTCCTATAGTGGGGGAGTCTAGGACCAGAGGACACAGATAGAGTGGATGTGGAGAGGATGTTTCCTATAGTGGGGGAGTCTAGGACCAGAGGACACAGACAGAGTGGATGTGGAGAGGATGTTTCCTATAGTCGGGTAGTCTAGGACCAGAGGACACAGATAGAGTGGATGTGGAGAGGATGTTTCCTATAGTCGGGTAGTCTAGGACCAGAGGACACAGATAGAGTGGATGTGGAGAGGATGTTTCCTATAGTGGGGGAGTCTAGGACCAGAGGACACAGATAGAGTGGATGTGGAGAGGATGTTTCCTATAGTGGGGGAGTCTAGGACCAGAGGACACAGACAGAGTGGATGTGGAGAGGATGTTTCCTATAGTCGGGTAGTCTAGGACCAGAGGACACAGACAGAGTGGATGTGGAGAGGATGTTTCCTATAGTCGGGTAGTCTAGGACCAGAGGACACAGATAGAGTGGATGTGGAGAGGATGTTTCCTATAGTGGGGGAGTCTAGGACCAGAGGACACAGATAGAGTGGATGTGGAGAGGATGTTTCCTATAGTGGGGGAGTCTAGGACCAGGGGACACAGATAGAGTGGGTGTGGAGAGGTTGTTTCCTGTAGTGGGGGAGTCTAGGACCGGAGGACACAGATAGAGTGGATGTGGAGAGGATGTTTCCTATAGTGGGGGAGTCTAGGACCAGAGGACACAGATAGAGTGGGTGTGGAGAGGTTGTTTCCTGTAGTGGGGGAGTCTAGGACCGGAGGACACAGATAGAGTGGATGTGGAGAGGATGTTTCCTATAGTGGGGGAGTCTAGGACCAGAGGACACAGATAGAGTGGATGTGGAGAGGATGTTTCCTATAGTGGGGGAGTCTAGGACCAGAGGATACAGATAGAGTGGATGTGGAGAGGATGTTTCCTATAGTGGGGGAGTCTAGGACCAGAGGATACAGATAGAGTGGATGTGGAGAGGATGTTTCCTATAGTGGGGGAGTCTAGGACCAGAGGATACAGATAGAGTGGATGTGGAGAGGATGTTTCCTATAGTGGGGGAGTCTAGGACCAGAGGACACAGATAGAGTGGATGTGGAGTGGATGTTTCCTATAGTGGGGGGGTCTAGGAGCAGAGGACACAGATAGAGTGGATGTGGAGAGGATGTTTCCTATAGTGGGGGAGTCTAGGACCAGGGGACACAGATAGAGTGGGTGTGGAGAGGTTGTTTCCTGTAGTGGGGGAGTCTAGGACCAGAGGACACAGATAGAGTGGGTGTGGAGAGGTTGTTTCCTGTAGTGGGGGAGTCTAGGACCAGAGGACACAGATAGAGTGGATGTGGAGCGGGTGTTTCCTATAGTGGGAGAGTCTAGGACCAGAGGACACAGATAGAGTGGATGTGGAGAGGATGTTTCCTATAGTGGGGGAGTCTAGGACCAGAGGACACAGATAGAGTGCATGTGAAGAGGGTGTTTTCTATAGTGGGGGAGTCTAGGACCAGAGGACACAGATAGAGTGGATGTTGAGAGGGTGTTTCCTATAGTGGGGGAGTCTAGGCCCAGAGGACACAGATAGAGTGGTTGTGGAGAGGATGTTTCCTGTAGTGGGGGAGTCTAGGACCAGTGGACACAGATAGGGTGGATGTGGAAAGGATGTTTCCCATAGTGGGGGAGTCTAGGACCAGAGGACACCGATAGAGTGGATGTGGAGAGGATGTTTCCCATAGTGGGGGAGTCTAGGACCAGAGGACACAGATAGAGTGGATGTGGAGAGGATGTTTCCTGTAGTGGGGGAGTCTAGGACCAGAGGACACAGATAGAGTGGATGTGGAGAGGATGTTTCCTATAGTGGGGGAGTCTAGGACCAGAGGACACTGATAGAGTGGATGTGGAGAGGATGTTTCCTATAGTGGGGGAGTCTAGGACCAGAGGACACAGATAGAATGGATGTGGAGAGGATGTTTCCTATAGTGGGTGCGTCTAGGACCAGAGGACAGAGATAGAGTGGATGTGGAGAGGAAGTTTCCTATATTGGGTGAGCCTACGACCAGAGGACACAGATAGAGTGGATGTGGAGAGGATGTTTCCTGTACTGGGGTAGTCTAGGACCAGAGGACACAGATAGAGTGGATGTGGAGAGGATGTTTCCTGTAGTGGGGGAGTCTAGGACCAGAGGACACAGATAGAGTGGATGTGGAGAGGATGTTTCCTATAGTGGGGTAGTCTAGGACCAGAGGACACAGATAGAGTGGATGTGGAGAGGATGTTTCCTATAGTGGGGGAGTCTAGGACCACAGGACACAGATAGAGTGGATGTGGAGAGGATGTTTCCTATAGTGGGTGAGTCTAGGACCAGAGGACAGAGATAGAGTGGATGTGGAGAGGAAGTTTCCTATATTGGGTGAGCCTACGACCAGAGGACACAGATAGAGTGGATGTGGAGAGGATGTTTCCTGTACTGGGGTAGTCTAGGACCAGAGGACACAGATAGAGTGGATGTGGAGAGGATGTTTCCTGTAGTGGGGGAGTCTAGGACCAGAGGACACAGATAGAGTGGATGTGGAGAGGATGTTTCCTATAGTGGGGGAGTCTAGGACCAGAGGACACCGATAGAGTGGATGTGGAGAGGATGTTTCCTATAGTGGGGGAGTCTAGGACCACAGGACACAGATAGAGTGGATGTGGAGAGGATGTTTCCTATAGTTGGGGAGTCTAGGACCAGAGGACACAGATAGAGTGGATGTGGAGAGGATGTTTCCTATAGTGGGGGAGTCTAGGACCAAAGGACACAGATAGAGTGGATGTGGAGAGGATGTTTCCTACAGTGGGGGAGTCTAGGACCAGAGGACACAGATAGAGTGGATGTGGAGAGGATGTTTCCTATAATTGTGGAGTCTAGGACCAGAGGACACAGATAGAGTGGATGTGGAGAGGATGTTTCCTATAGTGGGGGAGTCTAGGACCAGAGGACACAGATAGAGTGGATGTGGAGAGGATGTTTCCTATAGTGGGGGAGTCTAGGACCAGAGGACACAGATAGAGTGGATGTGGAGAGGATGTTTCCTATAGTGGGGGAGTCTAGGACCAGAGGACACAGATAGAGTGGGTGTGGAGAGGTTGTTTCCTGTAGTGGGGGAGTCTAGGACCGGAGGGCACAGATAGAGTGGATGTGGAGAGGATGTTTCCTATAGTGGGGGAGTCTAGGACCAGAGGACACAGATAGAGTGGATGTGGAGAGGATGTTTCCTATAGTGGGGGAGTCTAGGACCAGAGGATACAGATAGAGTGGATGTGGAGAGGATGTTTCCTATAGTGGGGGAGTCTAGGACCAGAGGATACAGATAGAGTGGATGTGGAGAGGATGTTTCCTATAGTGGGGGAGTCTAGGACCAGAGGATACAGATAGAGTGGATGTGGAGAGGATGTTTCCTATAGTGGGGGAGTCTAGGACCAGAGGACACAGATAGAGTGGATGTGGAGAGGGTGTTTCCTATAGTGGGAGAGTCTAGGACCAGAGGACACCGATAGAGTGGATGTGGAGAGGATGTTTCCTATAGTGGGGGAGTCTAGGACCAGAGGACACAGATAGAGTGGATTTGGAGAGGATGTTTCCTACAGTGGGGTAGTCTAGGACCAGAGGACACAGACAGAGTGGATGTGGAGAGGATGTTTCCTATAGTCGGGTAGTTTAGGACCAGAGGACACAGACAGAGTGGATGTGGAGAGGATGTTTCCTATAGTCGGGTAGTCTAGGACCAGAGGACACAGAAAGAGTGGATGTGGAGAGGATGTTTCCTATAGTGGGGGAGTCTAGGACCAGAGGACACAGATAGAGTGGATGTGGAGAGGATGTTTCCTATAGTGGGGGAGTCTAGGACCAGGGGACACAGATAGAGTGGGTGTGGAGAGGTTGTTTCCTGTAGTGGGGGAGTCTAGGACCGGAGGACACAGATAGAGTGGATGTGGAGAGGATGTTTCCTATAGTGGGGGAGTCTAGGACCAGAGGACACAGATAGAGTGGATGTGGAGAGGATGTTTCCTATAGTGGGGGAGTCTAGGACCAGAGGACACAGATAGAGTAGATGTGGAGAGGATGTTTCCTATAGTGGGGGAGTCTAGGACCAGAGGACACAGATAGAGTGGATGTGGAGAGGATGTTTCCTATAGTGGGGGAGTCTAGGACCAGAGGACACAGATAGAGTAGATGTGGAGAGGATGTTTCCTATAGTGGGGGAGTCTAGGACCAGAGGACACAGATAGAGTGGATGTGGAGAGGATGTTTCCTATAGTGGGGGAGTCTAGGACCAGAGGACACAGACAGAGTGGATGTGGAGAGGATGTTTCCTATAGTCGGGTAGTCTAGGACCAGAGGACACAGATAGAGTGGATGTGGAGAGGATGTTTCCTATAGTCGGGTAGTCTAGGACCAGAGGACACAGATAGAGTGGATGTGGAGAGGATGTTTCCTATAGTGGGGGAGTATAGGACCAGAGGACACAGATAGAGTGGATGTGGAGAGGATGTTTCCTATAGTGGGGGAGTCTAGGACCAGAGGACACAGATAGAGTGGATGTGGAGAGGATGTTTCCTATAGTCGGGTAGTCTAGGACCAGAGGACACAGACAGAGTGGATGTGGAGAGGATGTTTCCTATAGTCGGGTAGTCTAGGACCAGAGGACACAGATAGAGTGGATGTGGAGAGGATGTTTCCTATAGTGGGGGAGTCTAGGACCAGAGGACACAGATAGAGTGGATGTGGAGAGGATGTTTCCTATAGTGGGGGAGTCTAGGACCAGGGGACACAGATAGAGTGGGTGTGGAGAGGTTGTTTCCTGTAGTGGGGGAGTCTAGGACCGGAGGACACAGATAGAGTGGATGTGGAGAGGATGTTTCCTATAGTGGGGGAGTCTAGGACCAGAGGACACAGATAGAGTGGGTGTGGAGAGGTTGTTTCCTGTAGTGGGGGAGTCTAGGACCGGAGGACACAGATAGAGTGGATGTGGAGAGGATGTTTCCTATAGTGGGGGAGTCTAGGACCAGAGGACACAGATAGAGTGGATGTGGAGAGGATGTTTCCTATAGTGGGGGAGTCTAGGACCAGAGGATACAGATAGAGTGGATGTGGAGAGGATGTTTCCTATAGTGGGGGAGTCTAGGACCAGAGGATACAGATAGAGTGGATGTGGAGAGGATGTTTCCTATAGTGGGGGAGTCTAGGACCAGAGGATACAGATAGAGTGGATGTGGAGAGGATGTTTCCTATAGTGGGGGAGTCTAGGACCAGAGGACACAGATAGAGTGGATGTGGAGTGGATGTTTCCTATAGTGGGGGGGTCTAGGACCAGAGGACACAGATAGAGTGGATGTGGAGAGGATGTTTCCTATAGTGGGGGAGTCTAGGACCAGGGGACACAGATAGAGTGGGTGTGGAGAGGTTGTTTCCTGTAGTGGGGGAGTCTAGGACCAGAGGACACAGATAGAGTGGGTGTGGAGAGGTTGTTTCCTGTAGTGGGGGAGTCTAGGACCAGAGGACACAGATAGAGTGGATGTGGAGCGGGTGTTTCCTATAGTGGGAGAGTCTAGGACCAGAGGACACAGATAGAGTGGATGTGGAGAGGATGTTTCCTATAGTGGGGGAGTCTAGGACCAGAGGACACAGATAGAGTGCATGTGAAGAGGTTGTTTTCTATAGTGGGGGAGTCTAGGACCAGAGGACACAGATAGAGTGGATGTTGAGAGGGTGTTTCCTATAGTGGGGGAGTCTAGGCCCAGAGGACACAGATAGAGTGGTTGTGGAGAGGATGTTTCCTGTAGTGGGGGAGTCTAGGACCAGTGGACACAGATAGAGTGGATGTGGAGAGGATGTTTCCCATAGTGGGGGAGTCTAGGACCAGAGGACACCGATAGAGTGGATGTGGAGAGGATGTTTCCCATAGTGGGGGAGTCTAGGACCAGAGGACACAGATAGAGTGGATGTGGAGAGGATGTTTCCTATAGTTGTGGAGTCTAGGACCAGAGGACACAGATAGAGTGGATGTGGAGAGGATGTTTCCTATAGTGGGGGAGTCTAGGACCAGAGGACACAGATAGAGTAGATGTGGAGAGGATGTTTCCTATAGTGGGGGAGTCTAGGACCAGAGGACACAGATAGAGTGGATGTGGAGAGGATGTTTCCTATAGTGGGGGAGTCTAGGACCAGAGGACACAGATAGAGTAGATGTGGAGAGGATGTTTCCTATAGTGGGGGAGTCTAGGACCAGAGGACACAGATAGAGTGGATGTGGAGAGGATGTTTCCTATAGTGGGGGAGTCTAGGACCAGAGGACACAGACAGAGTGGATGTGGAGAGGATGTTTCCTATAGTCGGGTAGTCTAGGACCAGAGGACACAGATAGAGTGGATGTGGAGAGGATGTTTCCTATAGTCGGGTAGTCTAGGACCAGAGGACACAGATAGAGTGGATGTGGAGAGGATGTTTCCTATAGTGGGGGAGTCTAGGACCAGAGGACACAGATAGAGTGGATGTGGAGAGGATGTTTCCTATAGTGGGGGAGTCTAGGACCAGAGGACACAGACAGAGTGGATGTGGAGAGGATGTTTCCTATAGTCGGGTAGTCTAGGACCAGAGGACACAGACAGAGTGGATGTGGAGAGGATGTTTCCTATAGTCGGGTAGTCTAGGACCAGAGGACACAGATAGAGTGGATGTGGAGAGGATGTTTCCTATAGTGGGGGAGTCTAGGACCAGAGGACACAGATAGAGTGGATGTGGAGAGGATGTTTCCTATAGTGGGGGAGTCTAGGACCAGGGGACACAGATAGAGTGGGTGTGGAGAGGTTGTTTCCTGTAGTGGGGGAGTCTAGGACCGGAGGACACAGATAGAGTGGATGTGGAGAGGATGTTTCCTATAGTGGGGGAGTCTAGGACCAGAGGACACAGATAGAGTGGGTGTGGAGAGGTTGTTTCCTGTAGTGGGGGAGTCTAGGACCGGAGGACACAGATAGAGTGGATGTGGAGAGGATGTTTCCTATAGTGGGGGAGTCTAGGACCAGAGGACACAGATAGAGTGGATGTGGAGAGGATGTTTCCTATAGTGGGGGAGTCTAGGACCAGAGGATACAGATAGAGTGGATGTGGAGAGGATGTTTCCTATAGTGGGGGAGTCTAGGACCAGAGGATACAGATAGAGTGGATGTGGAGAGGATGTTTCCTATAGTGGGGGAGTCTAGGACCAGAGGATACAGATAGAGTGGATGTGGAGAGGATGTTTCCTATAGTGGGGGAGTCTAGGACCAGAGGACACAGATAGAGTGGATGTGGAGTGGATGTTTCCTATAGTGGGGGGGTCTAGGAGCAGAGGACACAGATAGAGTGGATGTGGAGAGGATGTTTCCTATAGTGGGGGAGTCTAGGACCAGGGGACACAGATAGAGTGGGTGTGGAGAGGTTGTTTCCTGTAGTGGGGGAGTCTAGGACCAGAGGACACAGATAGAGTGGGTGTGGAGAGGTTGTTTCCTGTAGTGGGGGAGTCTAGGACCAGAGGACACAGATAGAGTGGATGTGGAGCGGGTGTTTCCTATAGTGGGAGAGTCTAGGACCTGAGGACACAGATAGAGTGGATGTGGAGAGGATGTTTCCTATAGTGGGGGAGTCTAGGACCAGAGGACACAGATAGAGTGCATGTGAAGAGGGTGTTTTCTATAGTGGGGGAGTCTAGGACCAGAGGACACAGATAGAGTGGATGTTGAGAGGGTG
Organism: Hemitrygon akajei; assembly: GCF_048418815.1. NCBI lineage: Eukaryota > Metazoa > Chordata > Chondrichthyes > Myliobatiformes > Dasyatidae > Hemitrygon > Hemitrygon akajei. The sequence goes on from NW_027331961.1 coordinate 4,153,008, forward strand.
TTTCCTATAGTGGGGGAGTCTAGGCCCAGAGGACACAGATAGAGTGGTTGTGGAGAGGATGTTTCCTGTAGTGGGGGAGTCTAGGACCAGTGGACACAGATAGGGTGGATGTGGAAAGGATGTTTCCCATAGTGGGGGAGTCTAGGACCAGAGGACACCGATAGAGTGGATGTGGAGAGGATGTTTCCCATAGTGGGGGAGTCTAGGACCAGAGGACACAGATAGAGTGGATGTGGAGAGGATGTTTCCTGTAGTGGGGGAGTCTAGGACCAGAGGACACAGATAGAGTGGATGTGGAGAGGATGTTTCCTATAGTGGGGGAGTCTAGGACCAGAGGACACTGATAGAGTGGATGTGGAGAGGATGTTTCCTATAGTGGGGGAGTCTAGGACCAGAGGACACAGATAGAATGGATGTGGAGAGGATGTTTCCTATAGTGGGTGCGTCTAGGACCAGAGGACAGAGATAGAGTGGATGTGGAGAGGAAGTTTCCTATATTGGGTGAGCCTACGACCAGAGGACACAGATAGAGTGGATGTGGAGAGGATGTTTCCTGTACTGGGGTAGTCTAGGACCAGAGGACACAGATAGAGTGGATGTGGAGAGGATGTTTCCTGTAGTGGGGGAGTCTAGGACCAGAGGACACAGATAGAGTGGATGTGGAGAGGATGTTTCCTATAGTGGGGTAGTCTAGGACCAGAGGACACAGATAGAGTGGATGTGGAGAGGATGTTTCCTATAGTGGGGGAGTCTAGGACCACAGGACACAGATAGAGTGGATGTGGAGAGGATGTTTCCTATAGTGGGTGAGTCTAGGACCAGAGGACAGAGATAGAGTGGATGTGGAGAGGAAGTTTCCTATATTGGGTGAGCCTACGACCAGAGGACACAGATAGAGTGGATGTGGAGAGGATGTTTCCTGTACTGGGGTAGTCTAGGACCAGAGGACACAGATAGAGTGGATGTGGAGAGGATGTTTCCTGTAGTGGGGGAGTCTAGGACCAGAGGACACAGATAGAGTGGATGTGGAGAGGATGTTTCCTATAGTGGGGGAGTCTAGGACCAGAGGACACCGATAGAGTGGATGTGGAGAGGATGTTTCCTATAGTGGGGGAGTCTAGGACCACAGGACACAGATAGAGTGGATGTGGAGAGGATGTTTCCTATAGTTGGGGAGTCTAGGACCAGAGGACACAGATAGAGTGGATGTGGAGAGGATGTTTCCTATAGTGGGGGAGTCTAGGACCAAAGGACACAGATAGAGTGGATGTGGAGAGGATGTTTCCTACAGTGGGGGAGTCTAGGACCAGAGGACACAGATAGAGTGGATGTGGAGAGGATGTTTCCTATAGTTGTGGAGTCTAGGACCAGAGGACACAGATAGAGTGGATGTGGAGAGGATGTTTCCTATAGTGGGGGAGTCTAGGACCAGAGGACACAGATAGAGTGGATGTGGAGAGGATGTTTCCTATAGTGGGGGAGTCTAGGACCAGAGGACACAGATAGAGTGGATGTGGAGAGGATGTTTCCTATAGTGGGGGAGTCTAGGACCAGAGGACACAGATAGAGTGGGTGTGGAGAGGTTGTTTCCTGTAGTGGGGGAGTCTAGGACCGGAGGGCACAGATAGAGTGGATGTGGAGAGGATGTTTCCTATAGTGGGGGAGTCTAGGACCAGAGGACACAGATAGAGTGGATGTGGAGAGGATGTTTCCTATAGTGGGGGAGTCTAGGACCAGAGGATACAGATAGAGTGGATGTGGAGAGGATGTTTCCTATAGTGGGGGAGTCTAGGACCAGAGGATACAGATAGAGTGGATGTGGAGAGGATGTTTCCTATAGTGGGGGAGTCTAGGACCAGAGGATACAGATAGAGTGGATGTGGAGAGGATGTTTCCTATAGTGGGGGAGTCTAGGACCAGAGGACACAGATAGAGTGGATGTGGAGAGGGTGTTTCCTATAGTGGGAGAGTCTAGGACCAGAGGACACCGATAGAGTGGATGTGGAGAGGATGTTTCCTATAGTGGGGGAGTCTAGGACCAGAGGACACAGATAGAGTGGATTTGGAGAGGATGTTTCCTACAGTGGGGTAGTCTAGGACCAGAGGACACAGACAGAGTGGATGTGGAGAGGATGTTTCCTATAGTCGGGTAGTTTAGGACCAGAGGACACAGACAGAGTGGATGTGGAGAGGATGTTTCCTATAGTCGGGTAGTCTAGGACCAGAGGACACAGAAAGAGTGGATGTGGAGAGGATGTTTCCTATAGTGGGGGAGTCTAGGACCAGAGGACACAGATAGAGTGGATGTGGAGAGGATGTTTCCTATAGTGGGGGAGTCTAGGACCAGGGGACACAGATAGAGTGGGTGTGGAGAGGTTGTTTCCTGTAGTGGGGGAGTCTAGGACCGGAGGACACAGATAGAGTGGATGTGGAGAGGATGTTTCCTATAGTGGGGGAGTCTAGGACCAGAGGACACAGATAGAGTGGGTGTGGAGAGGTTGTTTCCTGTAGTGGGGGAGTCTAGGACCAGAGGATACAGATAGAGTGGATGTGGAGAGGATGTTTCCTATAGTGGGGGAGTCTAGGACCAGAGGATACAGATAGAGTGGATGTGGAGAGGATGTTTCCTATAGTGGGGGAGTCTAGGACCAGAGGATACAGATAGAGTGGATGTGGAGAGGATGTTTCCTATAGTGGGGGAGTCTAGGACCAGAGGACACAGATAGAGTGGATGTGGAGTGGATGTTTCCTATAGTGGGGGGGTCTAGGACCAGAGGACACAGATAGAGTGGATGTGGAGAGGATGTTTCCTATAGTGGGGGAGTCTAGGACCAGGGGACACAGATAGAGTGGGTGTGGAGAGGTTGTTTCCTGTAGTGGGGGAGTCTAGGACCAGAGGACACAGATAGAGTGGATGTGGAGCGGGTGTTTCCTATAGTGGGAGAGTCTAGGACCAGAGGACACAGATAGAGTGGATGTGGAGAGGATGTTTCCTATAGTGGGGGAGTCTAGGACCAGAGGACACAGATAGAGTGCATGTGAAGAGGGTGTTTTCTATAGTGGGGGAGTCTAGGACCAGAGGACACAGATAGAGTGGATGTTGAGAGGGTGTTTCCTATAGTGGGGGAGTCTAGGCCCAGAGGACACAGATAGAGTGGTTGTGGAGAGGATGTTTCCTGTAGTGGGGGAGTCTAGGACCAGTGGACACAGATAGAGTGGATGTGGAGAGGATGTTTCCCATAGTGGGGGAGTCTAGGACCAGAGGACACCGATAGAGTGGATGTGGAGAGGATGTTTCCCATAGTGGGGGAGTCTAGGACCAGAGGACACAGATAGAGTAGATGTGGAGAGGATGTTTCCTATAGTGGGGTAGTCTAGGACCAGAGGACACAGATAGAGTGGATGTGGAGAGGATGTTTCCTATAGTGGGGGAGTCTAGGACCAGAGGACACAGATAGAGTGGATGTGGAGAGGATGTTTCCTATAGTGGGGGAGTCTAGGACCAGAGGACACAGATAGAGTGCATGTGAAGAGGGTGTTTTCTATAGTGGGGGAGTCTAGGACCAGAGGACACAGATAGAGTGGATGTTGAGAGGGTGTTTCCTATAGTGGGGGAGTCTAGGCCCAGAGGACACAGATAGAGTGGTTGTGGAGAGGATGTTTCCTGTAGTGGGGGAGTCTAGGACCAGTGGACACAGATAGAGCGGATGTGGAGAGGATGTTTCCCATAGTGGGGGAGTCTAGGACCAGAGGACACCGATAGTGTGGATGTGGAGAGGATGTTTCCCATAGTGGGGGAGTCTAGGACCAGAGGACACAGATAGAGTAGATGTGGAGAGGATGTTTCCTATAGTGTGGTAGTCTAGGACCAGAGGACACAGATAGAGTGGATGTGGAGAGGATGTTTCCTATAGTTGTGGAATCTAGGACCAGAGGACACAGATAGAGTGGATGTGGAGAGGATGTTTCCTCTTGTGGGGGAGTCTAGGACCAGAGGACACAGATAGAGTAGATGTGGAGAGGATGTTTCCTATAGTGGGGGAGTCTAGGACCAGAGGACACAGATAGAGTGGATGTGGAGAGGATGTTTCCTATAGTGGGGGAGTCTAGGACCAGAGGACACAGATAGAGTAGATGTGGAGAGGATGTTTCCTATAGTGGGGGAGTCTAGGACCAGAGGACACAGATAGAGTGGATGTGGAGAGGATGTTTCCTATAGTGGGGGAGTCTAGGACCAGAGGACACAGACAGAGTGGATGTGGAGAGGATGTTTCCTATAGTCGGGTAGTCTAGGACCAGAGGACACAGATAGAGTGGATGTGGAGAGGATGTTTCCTATAGTCGGGTAGTCTAGGACCAGAGGACACAGATAGAGTGGATGTGGAGAGGATGTTTCCTATAGTGGGGGAGTCTAGGACCAGAGGACACAGATAGAGTGGATGTGGAGAGGATGTTTCCTATAGTGGGGGAGTCTAGGACCAGAGGACACAGACAGAGTGGATGTGGAGAGGATGTTTCCTATAGTCGGGTAGTCTAGGACCAGAGGACACAGACAGAGTGGATGTGGAGAGGATGTTTCCTATAGTCGGGTAGTCTAGGACCAGAGGACACAGATAGAGTGGATGTGGAGAGGATGTTTCCTATAGTGGGGGAGTCTAGGACCAGAGGACACAGATAGAGTGGATGTGGAGAGGATGTTTCCTATAGTGGGGGAGTCTAGGACCAGGGGACACAGATAGAGTGGGTGTGGAGAGGTTGTTTCCTGTAGTGGGGGAGTCTAGGACCGGAGGACACAGATAGAGTTGATGTGGAGAGGATGTTTCCTATAGTGGGGGAGTCTAGGACCAGAGGACACAGATAGAGTGGGTGTGGAGAGGTTGTTTCCTGTAGTGGGGGAGTCTAGGACCGGAGGACACAGATAGAGTGGATGTGGAGAGGATGTTTCCTATAGTGGGGGAGTCTAGGACCAGAGGACACAGATAGAGTGGATGTGGAGAGGATGTTTCCTATAGTGGGGGAGTCTAGGACCAGAGGATACAGATAGAGTGGATGTGGAGAGGATGTTTCCTATAGTGGGGGAGTCTAGGACCAGAGGATACAGATAGAGTGGATGTGGAGAGGATGTTTCCTATAGTGGGGGAGTCTAGGACCAGAGGATACAGATAGAGTGGATGTGGAGAGGATGTTTCCTATAGTGGGGGAGTCTAGTACCAGAGGACACAGATAGAGTGGATGTGGAGTGGATGTTTCCTATAGTGGGGGGGTCTAGGAGCAGAGGACACAGATAGAGTGGATGTGGAGAGGATGTTTCCTATAGTGGGGGAGTCTAGGACCAGGGGACACAGATAGAGTGGGTGTGGAGAGGTTGTTTCCTGTAGTGGGGGAGTCTAGGACCAGAGGACACAGATAGAGTGGGTGTGGAGAGGTTGTTTCCTGTAGTGGGGGAGTCTAGGACCAGAGGACACAGATAGAGTGGATGTGGAGCGGGTGTTTCCTATAGTGGGAGAGTCTAGGACCAGAGGACACAGATAGAGTGGATGTGGAGAGGATGTTTCCTATAGTGGGGGAGTCTAGGACCAGAGGACACAGATAGAGTGCATGTGAAGAGGGTGTTTTCTATAGTGGGGGAGTCTAGGACCAGAGGACACAGATAGAGTGGATGTTGAGAGGGTGTTTCCTATAGTGGGGGAGTCTAGGCCCAGAGGACACAGATAGAGTGGTTGTGGAGAGGATGTTTCCTGTAGTGGGGGAGTCTAGGACCAGTGGACACAGATAGAGTGGATGTGGAGAGGATGTTTCCTGTAGTGGGGGAGTCTAGGACCAGAGGACACCGATAGAGTGGATGTGCAGAGGATGTTTCCCATAGTGGGGGAGTCTAGGACCAGAGGACACAGATAGAGTAGATGTGGAGAGGATGTTTCCTATAGTGGGGTAGTCTAGGACCAGAGGACACAGATAGAGTGGATGTGGAGAGGATGTTTCCTATAGTGGGGGAGTCTAGGACCAGAGGACACAGATAGAGTGGATGTGGAGAGGATGTTTCCTATAGTGGGGGAGTCTAGGACCAGAGGACACAGATAGAGTGGATGTGGAGAGGATGTTTCCTACAGTGGGGGAGTCTAGGACCAGAGGACACAGATAGAGTGGATGTGGAGAGGATGTTTCCTATAGTTGTGGAGTCTAGGACCAGAGGACACAGATAGAGTGGATGTGGAGAGGATGTTTCCTATAGTGGGGGAGTCTAGGACCAGAGGACACAGATAGAGTGGATGTGGAGAGGATGTTTCCTATAGTTGTGGAGTCTAGGACCAGAGGACACAGATAGAGTGGATGTGGAGAGGATGTTTCCTACAGTGGGGGAGTCTAGGACCAGAGGACACAGATAGAGTGGAAGTGGAGAGGATGTTTCCTATAGTTGTGGAGTCTAGGACCAGAGGACACAGATAGAGTGGATGTGGAGAGGATGTTTCCTATAGTGGGGGAGTCTAGGACCAGAGGACACAGATAAAGTAGATGTGGAGAGGATGTTTGCTATAGTGGGGGAGTCTAGGACCAGAGGACACAGATAGAGTGGATGTGGAGAGGATGTTTCCTATTGTGGGGGAGTCTAGGACAAGAGGACACAGATAGAGTAGATGTGGAGAGGATGTTTCCTATAGTGGGGGAGTCTAGGCCCAGAGGACACAGATAGAGTGGATGTGGAGAGGATGTTTCCTATAGTGGGGGAGTCTAGGACCAGAGGACACAGATAGAGTGGATGTGGAGAGGATGTTTCCTATAGTGGGGGAGTCTAGGACCAGAGGACAGAGATAGAGTGGATGTGGAGAGGATGTTTCCTATAGTGGGGGAGTCTAGGACCAGAGGACACAGATAGAGTGGATGTGGAGTGGATGTTTCCTATAGTGGGGGAGTCTAGGACCAGAGGACACATATAGAGTGGATGTGGAGAGGATGTTTCCTATAGTGGGGGAGTCTAGGACCAGAGGACAGAGATAGAGTGGATGTGGAGAGGAAGTTTCCTATATTGGGTGAGTCTAGGACCAGAGGACACAGATAGAGTGGATGTGGAGAGGATGTTTCCTATAGTGGGGGAGTCTAGGACCAGAGGACACAGATAGAGTGGATGTGGAGAGGATGTTTCCTATAGTGGGGGAGTCTAGGACCAGAGGACAGAGATAGAGTGGATGTGGAGAGGAAGTTTCCTATATTGGGTGAGTCTAGGACCAGAGGACACAGATAGAGTGGATGTGGAGAGGATGTTTCCCGTAGTGGGGGAGTCTAGGACCAGAGGACACAGATAGAGTGGATGTGGAGAGGATGTTTCCTATAGTGGTGGAGTCTAGGACCAGAGGACACAGATAGAGTGGATGTGGAGAGGATGTTTCCTATAGTGGGGGAGTCTAGGACCAGAGGACACAGATAGAGTGGATGTGGAGAGGATGTTTCCTATAGTGGGGGAGTCTAGGACCAGAGGACACAGATAGAGCGGATGTGGAGAGGTTGTTTCCTGTACTGGGGGAGTCTAGGACCGGAGGGCACAGATAGAGTGGATGTGGAGAGGATGTTTCCTATAGTGGGGGAGTCTAGGACCAGAGGACACAGATAGAGTGGATGTGGAGAGGATGTTTCCTATAGTGGGGGAGTCTAGGACCAGAGGATACAGATAGAGTGGATGTGGAGAGGATGTTTCCTATAGTGGGGGAGTCTAGGACCAGAGGATACAGATAGAGTGGATGTGGAGAGGATGTTTCCTATAGTGGGGGAGTCTAGGACCAGAGGATACAGATAGAGTGGATGTGGAGAGGATGTTTCCTATAGTGGGGGAGTCTAGGACCAGAGGACACAGATAGAGTGGATGTGGAGAGGGTGTTTCCTATAGTGGGAGAGTCTAGGACCAGAGGACACCGATAGAGTGGATGTGGAGAGGATGTTTCCTATAGTGGGGGAGTCTAGGAGCAGAGGACACAGATAGAGTCGATGTGGAGAGGATGTTTCCTACAGTGGGGGAGTCTAGGACCAGAGGACACAGATAGAGTGGATGTGGAGAGGATGTTTCCTATAGTTGTGGAGTCTAGGACCAGAGGACACAGATAGAGTGGATGTGGAGAGGATGTTTCCTATAGTGGGGGAGTCTAGGACCATAGGACACAGATAGAGTGGATGTGGAGAGGATGTTTCCTATAGTTGTGGAGTCTAGGACCAGAGGACACAGATAGAGTGGATGTGGAGAGGATGTTTCCTACAGTGGGGTAGTCTAGGACCAGAGGAAACAGATAGAGTGGATGTGGAGAGGATGTTTCCTATAGTTGTGGAGTCTAGGACCAGAGGACACAGATAGAGTGGATGTGGAGAGGATGTTTCCTATAGTGGGGGAGTCTAGGACCAGGGGACACAGATAGAGTGGGTGTGGAGAGGTTGCTTCCTGTAGTGGGGGAGTCTAGGACCAGAGGACACAGATAGAGTGGGTGTGGAGAGGTTGTTTCCTGTAGTGGGGGAGTCTAGGACCAGAGGACACAGATAGAGTGGATGTGGAGCGGGTGTTTCCTATAGTGGGAGAGTCTAGGACCAGAGGACACAGATAGAGTGGATGTGGAGAGGATGTTTCCTACAGTGGGGGAGTCTAGGACCAGAGGATACAGATAGAGTGGATGTGGAGAGGATGTTTCCTATAGTGGGGGAGTCTAGGACCAGAGGATACAGATAGAGTGGATGTGGAGAGGATGTTTCCTATAGTGGGGGAGTCTAGGACCAGAGGACACAGATAGAGTGGATGTGGAGTGGATGTTTCCTATAGTGGGGGGGTCTAGGACCAGAGGACACAGATAGAGTGGATGTGGAGAGGAGGTTTCCTATAGTGGGGGAGTCTTGGACCAGGGGACACAGATAGAGTGGGTGTGCAGAGGTTGTTTCCTGTAGTGGGGGAGTCTAGGACCAGAGGACACAGATAGAGTGGGTGTGGAGAGGTTGTTTCCTGTAGTGGGGGAGTCTAGGACCAGAGGACACAGATAGAGTGGATGTGGAGCGGGTGTTTCCTATAGTGGGAGAGTCTAGGACCAGAGGACACAGATAGAGTGGATGTGGAGAGGATGTTTCCTATAGTGGGGGAGTCTAGGACCAGAGGACACAGATAGAGTGCATGTGAAGAGGGTGTTTTCTATAGTGGGGGAGTCTAGGACCAGAGGACACAGATAGAGTGGATGTTGAGAGGGTGTTTCCTATAGTGGGGGAGTCTAGGCCCAGAGGACACAGATAGAGTGGTTGTGGAGAGGATGTTTCCTGTAGTGGGGGAGTCTAGGACCAGTGGACACAGATAGAGTGGATGTGGAGAGGATGTTTCCCATAGTGGGGGAGTCTAGGACCAGAGGACACCGATAGAGTGGATGTGGAGAGGATGTTTCCCATAGTGGGTGAGTCTAGGACCAGAGGACACAGATAGAGTAGATGTGGAGAGGATGTTTCCTATAGTGGGGTAGTCTAGGACCAGAGGACACAGATAGAGTGGATGTGGAGAGGATGTTTCCTATAGTGGGGGAGTCTAGGACCAGAGGACACAGATAGAGTGGATGTGGAGAGGATGTTTCCTATAGTGGGGGAGTCTAGGACCAGAGGACACAGATAGAGTGGATGTGGAGAGGATGTTTCCTACAGTGGGGGAGTCTAGGACCAGAGGACACAGATAGAGTGGATTTGGAGAGGATGTTTCCTATAGTTGTGGAGTCTAGGACCAGAGGACACAGATAGAGTGGATGTGGAGAGGATGTTTCCTATAGTGGGGGAGTCTAGGACCAGAGGACACAGATAGAGTGGATGTGGAGAGGATGTTTCCTATAGTTGTGGAGTCTAGGACCAGAGGACACAGATAGAGCGGATGTGGAGAGGTTGTTTCCTGTAGTGGGGGAGTCTAGGACCGGAGGGCACAGATAGAGTGGATGTGGAGAGGATGTTTCCTATAGTGGGGGAGTCTAGGACCAGAGGACACAGATAGAGTGGATGTGGAGAGGATGTTTCCTATAGTGGGGGAGTCTAGGACCAGAGGATACAGATAGAGTGGATGTGGAGAGGATGTTTCCTATAGTGGGGGAGTCTAGGACCAGTGGATACAGATAGAGTGGATGTGGAGAGGATGTTTCCTATAGTGGGGGAGTCTAGGACCAGAGGATACAGATAGAGTGGATGTGGAGAGGATGTTTCCTATAGTGGGGGAGTCTAGGACCAGAGGACACAGATAGAGTGGATGTGGAGAGGGTGTTTCCTATAGTGGGAGAGTCTAGGACCAGAGGACACAGATAGAGTGGATGTGGAGAGGATGTTTCCTATAGTGGGGGAGTCTAGGAGCAGAGGACACAGATAGAGTCGATGTGGAGAGGATGTTTCCTACAGTGGGGGAGTCTAGGACCAGAGGACACAGATAGAGTGGATGTGGAGAGGATGTTTCCTATAGTTGTGGTGTCTAGGACCAGAGGACACAGATAGAGTGGATGTGGAGAGGATGTTTCCTATAGTGGGGGAGTCTAGGACCATAGGACACAGATAGAGTGGATGTGGAGAGGATGTTTCCTATAGTTGTGGAGTCTAGGACCAGAGGACACAGATAGAGTGGATGTGGAGAGGATGTTTCCTACAGTGGGGTAGTCTAGGACCAGAGGACACAGATAGAGTGGATGTGGAGAGGATGTTTCCTATAGTTGTGGAGTCTAGGACCAGAGGACACAGATAGAGTGGATGTGGAGAGGATGTTTCCTATAGTGGGGGAGTCTAGGACCAGGGGACACAGATAGAGTGGGTGTGGAGAGGTTGTTTCCTGTAGTGGGGGAGTCTAGGACCAGAGGACACAGATAGAGTGGGTGTGGAGAGGTTGTTTCCTGTAGTGGGGGAGTCTAGGACCAGAGGACACAGATAGAGTGGATGTGGAGCGGGTGTTTCCTATAGTGGGAGAGTCTAGGACCAGAGGACACAGATAGAGTGGATGTGGAGAGGATGTTTCCTACAGTGGGGGAGTCTAGGACCAGAGGATACAGATAGAGTGGATGTGGAGAGGATGTTTCCTATAGTGGGGGAGTCTAGGACCAGAGGATACAGATAGAGTGGATGTGGAGAGGATGTTTCCTATAGTGGGGGAGTCTAGGACCAGAGGACACAGATAGAGTGGATGTGGAGTGGATGTTTCCTATAGTGGGGGGGTCTAGGACCAGAGGACACAGATAGAGTGGATGTGGAGAGGATGTTTCCTATAGTGGGGGAGTCTAGGACCAGGGGACACAGATAGAGTGGGTGTGGAGAGGTTGTTTCCTGTAGTGGGGGAGTCTAGGACCAGAGGACACAGATAGAGTGGGTGTGGAGAGGTTGTTTCCTGAAGTGGGGGAGTCTAGGACCAGAGGACACAGATAGAGTGGATGTGGAGCGGGTGTTTCCTATAGTGGGAGAGTCTAGGACCAGAGGACACAGATAGAGTGGATGTGGAGAGGATGTTTCCTATAGTGGGGGAGTCTAGGACCAGAGGACACAGATAGAGTGCATGTGAGGAGGGTGTTTTCTATAGTGGGGGAGTCTAGGACCAGAGGACACAGATAGAGTGGATGTGGAGAGGATGTTTCCTATAGTGGGGGAGTCTAGGACCAGAGGACACAGATAGAGTGGATGTGGAGAGGATGTTTCCTACAATGGGGGAGTCTAGGACCAGGGGACACAGATAGAGTGGATGTGGAGAGGATGTTTCCTATTTTGGGTGAGTCTAGGACAAGAGGACACAGATAGAGTGGATGTGGAGAGGATGTTTCCTGTAGTGGGGGAGTTTAGGACCAGAGGACACAGATAGAGTGGATGTGGAGAGGATGTTTCCTATAGTGGGGGAGTCTAGGACCAAAGGACACTGATAGAGTGGATGTGGAGAGGATGTTTCCTATAGTGGGGGAGTCTAGGACCAGAGGACACAGATAGAGTGGATGTGGAGAGGATGTTTCCTATAGTGGGGGAGTCTAGGACCAGAGGATACAGATAGAGTGGATGTGGAGAGGATGTTTCCTATAGTGGGGGAGTCTAGGACCAGAGGATACAGATAGAGTGGATGTGGAGAGGATGTTTCCTATAGTGGGGGAGTCTAGGACCAGAGGATACAGATAGAGTGGATGTGGAGAGGATGTTTCCTATAGTGGGGGAGTCTAGGACCAGAGGACACAGATAGAGTGGATGTGGAGAGGGTGTTTCCTATAGTGGGAGAGTCTAGGACCAGAGGACACCGATAGAGTGGATGTGGAGAGGATGTTTCCTATAGTGGGGGAGTCTAGGAGCAGAGGACACAGATAGAGTCGATGTGGAGAGGATGTTTCCTACAGTGGGGGAGTCTAGGACCAGAGGACACAGATAGAGTGGATGTGGAGAGGATGTTTCCTATAGTTGTGGAGTCTAGGACCAGAGGACACAGATAGAGTGGATGTGGAGAGGATGTTTCCTATAGTGGGGGAGTCTAGGACCATAGGACACAGATAGAGTGGATGTGGAGAGGATGTTTCCTATAGTTGTGGAGTCTAGGACCAGAGGACACAGATAGAGTGGATGTGGAGAGGATGTTTCCTATAGTGGGGTAGTCTAGGACCAGAGGACACAGATAGAGTGGATGTGGAGAGGATGTTTCCTATAGTTGTGGAGTCTAGGACCAGAGGACACAGATAGAGTGGATGTGGAGAGGATGTTTCCTATAGTGGGGGAGTCTAGGACCAGGGGACACAGATAGAGTGGGTGTGGAGAGGTTGTTTCCTGTAGTGGGGGAGTCTAGGACCAGAGGACACAGATAGAGTGGGTGTGGAGAGGTTGTTTCCTGTAGTGGGGGAGTCTAGGACCAGAGGACACAGATAGAGTGGATGTGGAGCGGGTGTTTCCTATAGTGGGAGAGTCTAGGACCAGAGGACACAGATAGAGTGGATGTGGAGAGGATGTTTCCTACAGTGGGGGAGTCTAGGACCAGAGGATACAGATAGAGTGGATGTGGAGAGGATGTTTCCTATAGTGGGGGAGTCTAGGACCAGAGGATACAGATAGAGTGGATGTGGAGAGGATGTTTCCTATAGTGGGGGAGTCTAGGACCAGAGGACACAGATAGAGTGGATGTGGAGTGGATGTTTCCTATAGTGGGGGGGTCTAGGACCAGAGGACACAGATAGAGTGGATGTGGAGAGGATGTTTCCTATAGTGGGGGAGTCTAGGACCAGGGGACACAGATAGAGTGGGTGTGGAGAGGTTGTTTCCTGTAGTGGGGGAGTCTAGGACCAGAGGACACAGATAGAGTGGGTGTGGAGAGGTTGTTTCCTGAAGTGGGGGAGTCTAGGACCAGAGGACACAGATAGAGTGGATGTGGAGCGGGTGTTTCCTATAGTGGGAGAGTCTAGGACCAGAGGACACAGATAGAGTGGATGTGGAGAGGATGTTTCCTATAGTGGGGGAGTCTAGGACCAGAGGACACAGATAGAGTGCATGTGAAGAGGGTGTTTTCTATAGTGGGGGAGTCTAGGACCAGAGGACACAGATAGAGTGGATGTTGAGAGGGTGTTTCCTATAGTGGGGGAGTCTAGGCCCAGAGGACACAGATAGAGTGGTTGTGGAGAGGATGTTTCCTGTAGTGGGGGAGTCTAGGACCAGTGGACACAGATAGAGTGGATGTGGAGAGGATGTTTCCCATAGTGGGGGAGTCTAGGACCAGAGGACTCCGATAGAGTGGATGTGGAGAGGATGTTTCCCATAGTGGGGGAGTCTAGGACCAGAGGACACAGATAGAGTAGATGTGGAGAGGATGTTTCCTATAGTGGGGTAGTCTAGGACCAGAGGACACAGATAGAGTGGATGTGGAGAGGATGTTTCCTATAGTGGGGGAGTCTAGGACCAGAGGACACAGATAGAGTGGATGTGGAGAGGATGTTTCCTATAGTGGGGGAGTCTAGGACCAGAGGACACAGATAGAGTGGATGTGGAGAGGATGTTTCCTATAGTGGGGGAGTCTAGGACCAGAGGACACAGATAGAGTGGATGTGGAGAGGATGTTTCCTACAATGGGGGAGTCTAGGACCAGGGGACACAGATAGAGTGGATGTGGAGAGGATGTTTCCTATTTTGGGTGAGTCTAGGACAAGAGGACACAGATAGAGTGGATGTGGAGAGGATGTTTCCTGTCGTGGGGCAGTCTAGGACCAGAGGACACAGATAGAGTGGATGTGGAGAGGATGTTTCCTATAGTGGGGGAGTCTAGGACCAAAGGACTCTGATAGAGTGGATGTGGAGAGGATGTTTCCTATAGTGGGGGAGTCTAGGACCAGAGGACACAGATAGAGTGGATGCGGAGAGGATGTTTCCTATAGTGGGGGAGTCTAGGACCAGAGGACACAGATAGAGTGGATGTGGAGAGGATGTTTCCTATAGTGGGGGAGTCTAGGACCAGTGGACACAGATAGAGTGGATGTGGAGAGGATGTTTCCTACAGTGGGGGAGTCTAGGACCAGAGGACACAGATGAGTGGATGTTGAGAAGATGTTTCCTATAGGTGGGGGAGTCTAGGACAAGAGGACACAGATAGAGTGGGTTGTGGAGACGATGTTTCCTATAGGTGGGGAGTCTAGGACCAGAGGACACAGATAGAGTGGATGTGGAGAGGATGTGTCCTATAGTGGGGGAGTCTAGGACCAGAATACACAGATAGAGCGGATGTGGAGAGGATGTTTCCTACAGTTTGTGAGTCTAGGACATGAGGACACAGATAGAGTGGATGTGGAGAGGATGTTTCCTATAGTGGGGGAGTCTAGGACCAGAGGACACCGATAGAGTGGATGTGGAGAGGATGTTTCCTATAGTGGAGGAGTCTAGGACCAGTGGACACAGATAGAGTGGATGTGGAGGGGATGTTTCCTATAGTGGAGCAGTCTAGGAGCAGAGGACACAGATAGAGTGGATCTGGAGAGGATGTCTCTTACAGTGGGGGGTCTAGGACCAGAGGACACAGATAGAGTGGATGTGGAGAGGATGTTTCCTATACTGGGGGAGTCTAGGACCAGAGGACAGAGATAGAGTGGATGTGGAGAGGATGTTTCCTATATTGGGTGAGTCTAGGACCAGAGGACACAGATAGAGTGGGTGTGGAGAGGATGTTTCCTATAGTGGGGTGTCTAGGACCAGAGGACACAGATAGAGAGGATGTGGAGAGGATGTTTCCTACAGTGGGGGAGTCTAGGACCAGAGGACACAGATAGAGTGGATGTGGAGAGGATGTTTCCTATAGTGGGGGAGTCTAGGACCAGAGTACACAGATAGAGTGGATGTGGAGAGGATGTTTCCTATAGTGGGGGAGTCTAGGACCAGAGGACACAGATAGAGTGGATGTGGAGAGGATGTTTCCTATAGTGGGGGAGTCTAGGACCAGAGGACACAGATAGAGTGGATGTGGAGAGGATGTTTCCTATAGTGGGGGAGTCTAGGACCAGAGGACACAGATAGAGTGGATGTGGAGAGGATGTTTCCTATATTGGGTGAGTCTAGGACCAGAGGACACAGATAGAGTGGATCTGGAGAGGATGTTTCCTGTAGTGGGGGAGTCTAGGACCAGAGGACACAGATAGAGTGGATGTGGAGAGGATGTTTCCTATAGTGGGGGAGTCTAGGACCAGAGGACACAGATAGAGTGGATGTGGAGAGGATGTTTCCTATAGTGGGGGAGTCTAGGACCAGAGGACACAGATAGAGTGGATGTGGAGAGGATGTTTCCTATAGTGGGGGAGTCTAGGACCAGAGGACACAGATAGAGTGGATGTAGAGAGGATGTTTCCTACAGTGGGGGAGTCTAGGACCAGAGGACACAGATAGAGTGGATGTTGAGAAGATGTTTCCTATAGGTGGGGGAGTCTAGGACAAGAGGACACAGATAGAGTGGGTTGTGGAGAGGATGTTTCCTATAGGTGGGGAGTCTAGGACCAGAGGACACAGATAGAGTGGATGTGGAGAGGATGTGTCCTATAGTGGGGGAGTCTAGGACCAGAAGACACAGATAGAGCGGATGTGGAGAGGATGTTTCCTACAGTTTGTGAGTCTAGGACCAGAGGACACAGATAGAGTGGATGTGGAGAGGATGTTTCCTATAGTGGGGGAGTCTAGGACCAGAGGACACAGATAGAGTGGATGTGGAGAAGATGTTTCCTATAGTGGAGGAGTCTAGGAACAGTGGACACAGATAGAATGGATGTGGAGGGGATGTGTCCTATAGTGGAGCAGTCTAGGAGCAGAGGACACAGATAGAGTGGATGTGGAGAGGATGTTTCTTACAGTGGCGGGTCTAGGACCAGAGGACACAGATAGAGTGGATGTGGAGAGGATGTTTCCTATATTGGGGGAGTCTAGGACCAGAGGACAGAGATAGAGTGGATGTGGAGAAGATGTTTCCTATATTGGGTGACTCTAGGACCAGAGGACACAGATAGAGTGGGTGTGGAGAGGATGTTTCCTATAGTGGGGTGTCTAGGACCAGAGGACACAGATAGAGTGGATGTGGAAAGGATGTTTCCTATAGTGGGGGAGTCTAGGACCAGAGGACACAGATAGAGTGGATGTGGAGAGGATGTTTCCTACAGTGGGGGAGTCTAGGACCAGAGGCCACAGATAGAGTGGATGTGGAGGGGATGATTCCTATAGTGGAGCAGTATAGGAGCAGAGGACACAGATAGAGTGGATGTGGAGAGGATGTTTCCTAGAGTGGGGGAGTCGTGGACCAGAGGGCACAGATAGAGTGGATGTGGAGAGGATGTTTCCTATAGTGGGGGAGTCTAGGACCAGAGGACCCAGATAGAGTGGATGTGGAGAGGATGTTTCCTATAGTGGGGGAGTCTAGGACCAGAGGACACAGATAGAGTGGATGTGGAGAGGATGTTTCCTATAGTGGGGGAGTCTAGGACCAGAGGACACAGATAGAGTGGATGTGGAGAGGATGTTTCCTATAGTGGGGGAGTCTAGGACCAGAGGACACAGATAGAGTGGATGTGGAGAGGATGTTTCCTACAGTGGGGGAGTCTAGGACCAGAGGACACAGATAGAGTGGATGTTGAGAAGATGTTTCCTATAGGTGGGGGAGTCTAGGACAAGAGGACACAGATAGAGTGGGTTGTGGAGAGGATGTTTCCTATAGGTGGGGAGTCTAGGACCAGAGGACACAGATAGAGTGGATGTGCAGAGGATGTGTCCTATAGTGGGGGAGTCTAGGACCAGAAGACACAGATAGAGCGGATGTGGAGAGGATGTTTCCTACAGTTTGTGAGTCTAGGACCAGAGGACACAGATAGAGTGGATGTGGAGAAGATGTTTCCTATAGTGGAGGAGTCTAGGACCAGTGGACACAGATAGAGTGGATGTGGAGGGGATGTTTCCTATAGTGGAGCAGTCTAGGAGCAGAGGACACAGATAGAGTGGATGTGGAGAGGATGTTTCTTACAGTGGGGGGTCTAGGACCAGAGGACACAGATAGAGTGGATGTGGAGAGGATGTTTCCTATACTGGGGGAGTCTAGGACCAGAGGACAGAGATAGAGTGGATGTGGAGAGGATGTTTCCTATATTGGGTGAGTCTAGGACCAGAGGACACAGATAGAGTGGGTGTGGAGAGGATGTTTCCTATAGTGGGGTGTCTAGGACCAGAGGACACAGATAGAGTGGATGTGGAGAGGATGTTTCCTACAGTGGGGGAGTCTAGGACCAGAGGCCACAGATAGAGTGGATGTGGAGGGGATGATTCCTATAGTGGAGCAGTATAGGAGCAGAGGACACAGATAGAGTGGATGTGGAGAGGATGTTTCCTAGAGTGGGGGAGTCTTGGACCAGAGGGCACAGATAGAGTGGATGTGGAGAGGATGTTTCCTATAGTGGGGGAGTCTAGGACCAGAGGACACAGATAGAGTGGATGTGGAGAGGATGTTTCCTATATTGGGGGAGTCTAGGACCAGAGGACACGATGGAGTGGGTGTGGAGAGGATGTTTCCTATAGTGGGGGAGTCTAGGACCAGAGGACACAGATAGAGTGGATGTGGAAAGGATGTTTCCTACAGTGGGGGAGTCTAGGACCAGAGGACAAAAATAGAGTGGATGTGGAGAGGATGTGTGCTATATTGGGGGAGTCTAGGACCGGAAGACACAGATAGAACGGATGTGGAGGGGATGTTTCCTATAGTGGAGCAGTCTAGGAGCAGAGGACACAGACAGAGTGGATGTGGAGAGGATGTTTCCTACAGTGGGGGAGTCTAGGACCAGAGGACACAGATAGAGTGGATCTAGAGAGGATGTTTCCTATAGTGGGGGAGTCTAGGACCAGAGGACAGAGATAGAGTGGATGTGGAGAGGATGTTTCCTATATTGGGGGAGTCTAGGACCAGAGGACACAGACAGAGTGGGTGTGGAGAGGATGTTTCCTATAGTGGGGGAGTCTAGGACTAGAGGACACAGACAGAGTGGGTGTGGAGAGGATGTTTCCTATAGTGGGGGAGTCTAGGACCAGAGGACACAGACAGAGTGGATGTGGAGAGGATGTTTTTTATAGTGGTGGAGTCCAGGACCAGAGGACACAGATAGAGTGGATGTGGAGAGGATGTTTCCTATAGTGGGGGAGTCTAGGACCAGAGGACACAGATAGAGTGGATGTGGAGAGGATGTTTCCTATAGTTGTGGAGTCTAGGACCAGAGGACACAGATAGAGTGGATGTGGAGAGGATGTTTCCTATAGTGGGGGAGTCTAGGACCAGAGGACAGAGATAGAGTGGATGTGGAGAGGATGTTTCCTATATTGGGTGAGTCTAGGACCAGAGGACACAGATAGAGTGGATGTGGAGAGGATGTTTCCTGTAGTGGGGGAGTCTAGGACCAGAGGACACAGATAGAGTGGATGTGGAGAGGATGTTTCCTATAGTGGGGGAGTCTAGGACCAGAGGACACAGATAGAGTGGATGTGGAGAGGATGTTTCCTATAGTGGGGGAGTCAAGGACCAGAGGACACAGATAGAGTGGATGTGGAGAGGATGTTTCCTATAGTGGGGGAGTCTAGGACCAGAGGACACAGATAGAGTGGATGTGGAGAGGATGTTTCCTATAGTGGGGGAGTCTAGGACCAGAGGACACAGATAGAGTGGATGTGGAGAGGATGTTTCCTGTAGTGGGGGAGTCTAGGACCAGAGGACACAGATAGAGTGGATGTGGAGAGGATGTTTCCTATAGTGGGGGAGTCTAGGACCAGAGGACACAGATAGACTGGATGTGGAGAGGATGTTTCCTATAGTGGGGGAGTCTAGGACCAGAGGACACAGATAGAGTGGATGTGGAGAGGATGTTTCCTATAGTGGGGGAGTCTAGGACCAGAGGACACAGATAGAGTGGATGTGGAGAGGATGTTTTCTACAATGGGGGAGTCTAGGACCAGAGGACACAGATAGAGTGGATGTGGAGAGGATGTTTCCTATTTTGGGTGAGTCTAGGACAAGAGGACACAGATAGAGTGGATGTGGAGAGGATGTTTCCTGTAGTGGGGGAGTCTAGGACCAGAGGACACAGATAGAGTGGATGTGGAGAGGATGTTTCCTATAGTGGGGGAGTCTAGGACCAAAGGACACTGATAGAGTGGATGTGGAGAGGATGTTTCCTATAGTGGGGGAGTCTAGGACCA
The DNA here is from genome assembly GCF_048418815.1 of Hemitrygon akajei. NCBI lineage: Eukaryota > Metazoa > Chordata > Chondrichthyes > Myliobatiformes > Dasyatidae > Hemitrygon > Hemitrygon akajei. The sequence continues at coordinate 4,172,676 of NW_027331961.1, forward strand.
GAGGACACAGATAGAGTGGATGCGGAGAGGATGTTTCCTATAGTGGGGGAGTCTAGGACCAGAGGACACAGATAGAGTGGATGTGGAGAGGATGTTTCCTATAGTGGGGGAGTCTAGGACCAGTGGACACAGATAGAGTGGATGTGGAGAGGATGTTTCCTACAGTGGGGGAGTCTAGGACCAGAGGACACAGATTGAGTGGATGTTGAGAAGATGTTTCCTATAGGTGGGGGAGTCTAGGACAAGAGGACACAGATAGAGTGGGTTGTGGAGAGGATGTTTCCTATAGGTGGGGAGTCTAGGACCAGAGGACACAGATAGAGTGGATGTGGAGAGGATGTGTCCTATAGTGGGGGAGTCTAGGACCAGAATACACAGATAGAGCGGATGTGGAGAGGATGTTTCCTACAGTTTGTGAGTCTAGGACATGAGGACACAGATAGAGTGGATGTGGAGAGGATGTTTCCTATAGTGGGGGAGTCTAGGACCAGAGGACACAGATAGAGTGGATGCGGAGAGGATGTTTCCTATAGTGGAGGAGTCTAGGACCAGTGGACACAGATAGAGTGGATGTGGAGGGGATGTTTCCTATAGTGGAGCAGTCTAGGAGCAGAGGACACAGATAGAGTGGATCTGGAGAGGATGTCTCTTACAGTGGGGGGTCTAGGACCAGAGGACACAGATAGAGTGGATGTGGAGAGGATGTTTCCTATACTGGGGGAGTCTAGGACCAGAGGACAGAGATAGAGTGGATGTGGAGAGGATGTTTCCTATATTGGGTGAATCTAGGACCAGAGGACACAGATAGAGTGGGTGTGGAGAGGATGTTTCCTATAGTGGGGTGTCTAGGACCAGAGGACACAGATAGAGAGGATGTGGAGAGGATGTTTCCTACAGTGGGGGAGTCTAGGACCAGAGGACACAGATAGAGTGGATGTGGAGAGGATGTTTCCTATAGTGGGGGAGTCTAGGACCAGAGGACACAGATAGAGTGGATGTGGAGAGGATGTTTCCTACAGTGGGGGAGTCTAGGACCAGAGGACACAGATAGAGTGGATGTTGAGAAGATGTTTCCTATAGGTGGGGGAGTCTAGGACAAGAGGACACAGATAGAGTGGGTTGTGGAGAGGATGTTTCCTATAGGTGGGGAGTCTAGGACCAGAGGACACAGATAGAGTGGATGTGGAGAGGATGTGTCCTATAGTGGGGGAGTCTAGGACCAGAAGACACAGATAGAGCGGATGTGGAGAGGATGTTTCCTACAGTTTGTGAGTCTAGGACCAGAGGACACAGATAGAGTGGATGTGGAGAGGATGTTTCCTATAGTGGGGGAGTCTAGGACCAGAGGACACAGATAGAGTGGATGTGGAGAAGATGTTTCCTATAGTGGAGGAGTCTAGGAACAGTGGACACAGATAGAATGGATGTGGAGGGGATGTGTCCTATAGTGGAGCAGTCTAGGAGCAGAGGACACAGATAGAGTGGATGTGGAGAGGATGTTTCTTACAGTGGCGGGTCTAGGACCAGAGGACACAGATAGAGTGGATGTGGAGAGGATGTTTCCTATATTGGGGGAGTCTAGGACCAGAGGACAGAGATAGAGTGGATGTGGAGAAGATGTTTCCTATATTGGGTGACTCTAGGACCAGAGGACACAGATAGAGTGGGTGTGGAGAGGATGTTTCCTATAGTGGGGTGTCTAGGACCAGAGGACACAGATAGAGTGGATGTGGAAAGGATGTTTCCTATAGTGGGGGAGTCTAGGACCAGAGGACACAGATAGAGTGGATGTGGAGAGGATGTTTCCTACAGTGGGGGAGTCTAGGACCAGAGGCCACAGATAGAGTGGATGTGGAGGGGATGATTCCTATAGTGGAGCAGTATAGGAGCAGAGGACACAGATAGAGTGGATGTGGAGAGGATGTTTCCTAGAGTGGGGGAGTCGTGGACCAGAGGGCACAGATAGAGTGGATGTGGAGAGGATGTTTCCTATAGTGGGGGAGTCTAGGACCAGAGGACCCAGATAGAGTGGATGTGGAGAGGATGTTTCCTATAGTGGGGGAGTCTAGGACCAGAGGACACAGATAGAGTGGATGTGGAGAGGATGTTTCCTATAGTGGGGGAGTCTAGGACCAGAGGACACAGATAGAGTGGATGTGGAGAGGATGTTTCCTATAGTGGGGGAGTCTAGGACCAGAGGACACAGATAGAGTGGATGTGGAGAGGATGTTTCCTACAGTGGGGGAGTCTAGGACCAGAGGACACAGATAGAGTGGATGTTGAGAAGATGTTTCCTATAGGTGGGGGAGTCTAGGACAAGAGGACACAGATAGAGTGGGTTGTGGAGAGGATGTTTCCTATAGGTGGGGAGTCTAGGACCAGAGGACACAGATAGAGTGGATGTGCAGAGGATGTGTCCTATAGTGGGGGAGTCTAGGACCAGAAGACACAGATAGAGCGGATGTGGAGAGGATGTTTCCTACAGTTTGTGAGTCTAGGACCAGAGGACACAGATAGAGTGGATGTGGAGAAGATGTTTCCTATAGTGGAGGAGTCTAGGACCAGTGGACACAGATAGAGTGGATGTGGAGGGGATGTTTCCTATAGTGGAGCAGTCTAGGAGCAGAGGACACAGATAGAGTGGATGTGGAGAGGATGTTTCTTACAGTGGGGGGTCTAGGACCAGAGGACACAGATAGAGTGGATGTGGAGAGGATGTTTCCTATACTGGGGGAGTCTAGGACCAGAGGACAGAGATAGAGTGGATGTGGAGAGGATGTTTCCTATATTGGGTGAGTCTAGGACCAGAGGACACAGATAGAGTGGGTGTGGAGAGGATGTTTCCTATAGTGGGGTGTCTAGGACCAGAGGACACAGATAGAGTGGATGTGGAGAGGATGTTTCCTACAGTGGGGGAGTCTAGGACCAGAGGCCACAGATAGAGTGGATGTGGAGGGGATGATTCCTATAGTGGAGCAGTATAGGAGCAGAGGACACAGATAGAGTGGATGTGGAGAGGATGTTTCCTAGAGTGGGGGAGTCTTGGACCAGAGGGCACAGATAGAGTGGATGTGGAGAGGATGTTTCCTATAGTGGGGGAGTCTAGGACCAGAGGACACAGATAGAGTGGATGTGGAGAGGATGTTTCCTATATTGGGGGAGTCTAGGACCAGAGGACACGATGGAGTGGGTGTGGAGAGGATGTTTCCTATAGTGGGGGAGTCTAGGACCAGAGGACACAGATAGAGTGGATGTGGAAAGGATGTTTCCTACAGTGGGGGAGTCTAGGACCAGAGGACACAGACAGAGTGGGTGTGGAGAGGATGTTTCCTATAGTGGGGGAGTCTAGGACTAGAGGACACAGACAGAGTGGGTGTGGAGAGGATGTTTCCTATAGTGGGGGAGTCTAGGACCAGAGGACACAGACAGAGTGGATGTGGAGAGGATGTTTTTTATAGTGGTGGAGTCCAGGACCAGAGGACACAGATAGAGTGGATGTGGAGAGGATGTTTCCTATAGTGGGGGAGTCTAGGACCAGAGGACACAGATAGAGTGGATGTGGAGAGGATGTTTCCTATAGTTGTGGAGTCTAGGACCAGAGGACACAGATAGAGTGGATGTGGAGAGGATGTTTCCTATAGTGGGGGAGTCTAGGACCAGAGGACAGAGATAGAGTGGATGTGGAGAGGATGTTTCCTATATTGGGTGAGTCTAGGACCAGAGGACACAGATAGAGTGGATGTGGAGAGGATGTTTCCTGTAGTGGGGGAGTCTAGGACCAGAGGACACAGATAGAGTGGATGTGGAGAGGATGTTTCCTATAGTGGGGGAGTCTAGGACCAGAGGACACAGATAGAGTGGATGTGGAGAGGATGTTTCCTATAGTGGGGGAGTCAAGGACCAGAGGACACAGATAGAGTGGATGTGGAGAGGATGTTTCCTATAGTGGGGGAGTCTAGGACCAGAGGACACAGATAGAGTGGATGTGGAGAGGATGTTTCCTATAGTGGGGGAGTCTAGGACCAGAGGACACAGATAGAGTGGATGTGGAGAGGATGTTTCCTGTAGTGGGGGAGTCTAGGACCAGAGGACACAGATAGAGTGGATGTGGAGAGGATGTTTCCTATAGTGGGGGAGTCTAGGACCAGAGGACACAGATAGACTGGATGTGGAGAGGATGTTTCCTATAGTGGGGGAGTCTAGGACCAGAGGACACAGATAGAGTGGATGTGGAGAGGATGTTTCCTATAGTGGGGGAGTCTAGGACCAGAGGACACAGATAGAGTGGATGTGGAGAGGATGTTTTCTACAATGGGGGAGTCTAGGACCAGAGGACACAGATAGAGTGGATGTGGAGAGGATGTTTCCTATTTTGGGTGAGTCTAGGACAAGAGGACACAGATAGAGTGGATGTGGAGAGGATGTTTCCTGTAGTGGGGGAGTCTAGGACCAGAGGACACAGATAGAGTGGATGTGGAGAGGATGTTTCCTATAGTGGGGGAGTCTAGGACCAAAGGACACTGATAGAGTGGATGTGGAGAGGATGTTTCCTATAGTGGGGGAGTCTAGGACCAGAGGACACAGATAGAGTGGATGCGGAGAGGATGTTTCCTATAGTGGGGGAGTCTAGGACCAGAGGACACAGATAGAGTGGATGTGGAGAGGATGTTTCCTATAGTGGGGGAGTCTAGGACCAGTGGACACAGATAGAGTGGATGTGGAGAGGATGTTTCCTACAGTGGGGGAGTCTAGGACCAGAGGACACAGATTGAGTGGATGTTGAGAAGATGTTTCCTATAGGTGGGGGAGTCTAGGACAAGAGGACACAGATAGAGTGGGTTGTGGAGAGGATGTTTCCTATAGGTGGGGAGTCTAGGACCAGAGGACACAGATAGAGTGGATGTGGAGAGGATGTGTCCTATAGTGGGGGAGTCTAGGACCAGAATACACAGATAGAGCGGATGTGGAGAGGATGTTTCCTACAGTTTGTGAGTCTAGGACATGAGGACACAGATAGAGTGGATGTGGAGAGGATGTTTCCTATAGTGGGGGAGTCTAGGACCAGAGGACACAGATAGAGTGGATGCGGAGAGGATGTTTCCTATAGTGGAGGAGTCTAGGACCAGTGGACACAGATAGAGTGGATGTGGAGGGGATGTTTCCTATAGTGGAGCAGTCTAGGAGCAGAGGACACAGATAGAGTGGATCTGGAGAGGATGTCTCTTACAGTGGGGGGTCTAGGACCAGAGGACACAGATAGAGTGGATGTGGAGAGGATGTTTCCTATACTGGGGGAGTCTAGGACCAGAGGACAGAGATAGAGTGGATGTGGAGAGGATGTTTCCTATATTGGGTGAATCTAGGACCAGAGGACACAGATAGAGTGGGTGTGGAGAGGATGTTTCCTATAGTGGGGTGTCTAGGACCAGAGGACACAGATAGAGAGGATGTGGAGAGGATGTTTCCTACAGTGGGGGAGTCTAGGACCAGAGGACACAGATAGAGTGGATGTGGAGAGGATGTTTCCTATAGTGGGGGAGTCTAGGACCAGAGGACACAGATAGACTGGATGTGGAGAGGATGTTTCCTATATTGGGGGAGTCTAGGACCAGAGGACACAGATAGAGTGGATGTGGAGAGGATGTTTCCTATAGTGGGGGAGTCTAGGACCAGAGGACACAGATAGAGTGGATGTGGAGAGGATGTTTCCTATTGTGGGGGAGTCTAGGACCAGAGGACACAGATAGAGTGGATGTGGAGAGGATGTTTCCTATATTGGGTGAGTCTAGGACCAGAGGACACAGATAGAGTGGATGTGGAGAGGATGTTTCCTGTAGTGGGGGTGTCTAGGACCAGAGGACACAGATAGAGTGGATGTGGAGAGGATGTTTCCTATAGTGGGGGAGTCTAGGACCAGAGGACACAGATAGAGTGGATGTGGAGAGGATGTTTCCTATAGTGGGGGAGTCTAGGACCAGAGGACACAGATAGAGTGGATGTGGAGAGGATGTTTCCTATAGTGGGGGAGTCTAGGACCAGAGGACACAGATAGAGTGGATGTGGAGAGGATGTTTCCTACAGTGGGGGAGTCTAGGACCAGAGGACACAGATAGAGTGGATGTTGAGAAGATGTTTCCTATAGGTGGGGGAGTCTAGGACAAGAGGACACAGATAGAGTGGGTTGTGGAGAGGATGTTTCCTATAGGTGGGGAGTCTAGGACCAGAGGACACAGATAGAGTGGATGTGGAGAGGATGTGTCCTATAGTGGGGGAGTCTAGGACCAGAAGACACAGATAGAGCGGATGTGGAGAGGATGTTTCCTACAGTTTGTGAGTCTAGGACCAGAGGACACAGATAGAGTGGATGTGGAGAGGATGTTTCCTATAGTGGGGGAGTCTAGGACCAGAGGACACAGATAGAGTGGATGTGGAGAAGATGTTTCCTATAGTGGAGGAGTCTAGGACCAGTGGACACAGATAGAATGGATGTGGAGGGGATGTTTCCTATAGTGGAGCAGTCTAGGAGCAGAGGACACAGATAGAGTGGATGTGGAGAGGATGTTTCTTATATTGGGGGAGTCTAGGACCAGAGGACAGAGATAGAGTGGATGTGGAGAGGATGTTTCCTATATTGGGTGAGTCTAGGACCAGAGGACCCAGATAGAGTGGGTGTGGAGAGGATGTTTCCTATAGTGGGGTGTCTAGGACCAGAGGACACAGATAGAGTGGATGTGGAAAGGATGTTTCCTACAGTGGGGGAGTCTAGGACCAGAGGACACAGATAGAGTGGATGTGGAGAGGATGTTTCCTACAGTGGGGGAGTCTAGGACCAGAGGCCACAGATAGAGTGGATGTGGAGGGGATGATTCCTATAGTGGAGCAGTATAGGAGCAGAGGACACAGATAGAGTGGATGTGGAGAGGATGTTTCCTAGAGTGGGGGAGTCTTGGACCAGAGGGCACAGATAGAGTGGATGTGGAGAGGATGTTTCCTATAGTGGGGGAGTCTAGGACCAGAGGACCCAGTTAGAGTGGATGTGGAGAGGATGTTTCCTATAGTGGGGGAGTCTAGGACCAGAGGACACAGATAGAGTGGATGTGGAGAGGATGTTTCCTATAGTGGGGGAGTCTAGGACCAGAGGACACAGATAGAGTGGATGTGGAGAGGATGTTTCCTATAGTGGGGGAGTCTAGGACCAGAGGACACAGATAGAGTGGATGTGGAGAGGATGTTTCCTACAGTGGGGGAGTCTAGGACCAGAGGACACAGATAGAGTGGATGTTGAGAAGATGTTTCCTATAGGTGGGGGAGTCTAGGACAAGAGGACACAGATAGAGTGGGTTGTGGAGAGGATGTTTCCTATAGGTGGGGAGTCTAGGACCAGAGGACACAGATAGAGTGGATGTGGAGAGGATGTGTCCTATAGTGGGGGAGTCTAGGACCAGAAGACACAGATAGAGCGGATGTGGAGAGGATGTTTCCTACAGTTTGTGAGTCTAGGACCAGAGGACACAGATAGAGTGGATGTGGAGAGGATGTTTCCTATAGTGGGGGAGTCTAGGACCAGAGGACACAGTTAGAGTGGATGTGGAGAAGATGTTTCCTATAGTGGAGGAGTCTAAGACCAGTGGACACAGTTAGAGTGGATGTGGAGGGGATGTTTCCTATAGTGGAGCAGTCTAGGAGCAGAGGACACAGATAGAGTGGATGTGGAGAGGATGTTTCTTACAGTGGGGGGTCTAGGACCAGAGGACACAGATAGAGTGGATGTGGAGAGGATGTTTCCTATACTGGGGGAGTCTAGGACCAGAGGACAGAGATAGAGTGGATGTGGAGAGGATGTTTCCTATATTGGGTGAGTCTAGGACCAGAGGACACAGATAGAGTGGGTGTGGAGAGGATGTTTCCTATAGTGGGGTGTCTAGGACCAGAGGACACAGATAGAGTGGATGTGGAAAGGATGTTTCCTACAGTGGGGGAGTCTAGGACCAGAGGCCACAGATAGAGTGGATGTGGAGGGGATGATTCCTATAGTGGAGCAGTATAGGAGCAGAGGACACAGATAGAGTAGATGTGGAGAGGATGTTTCCTAGACTGGGGGAGTCTTGGACCAGAGGGCACAGATAGAGTGGATGTGGAGAGGATGTTTCCTATAGTGGGGGAGTCTAGGACCAGAGGACACAGATAGAGTGGATGTGGAGAGGATGTTTCCTATATTGGGGGAGTCTAGGACCAGAGGACACGATGGAGTGGGTGTGGAGAGGATGTTTCCTATAGTGGGGGAGTCTAGGACCAGAGGACACAGATAGAGTGGATGTGGAAAGGATGTTTCCTACAGTGGGGGAGTCTAGGACCAGAGGACAAAAATAGAGTGGATGTGGAGAGGATGTGTGCTATATTGGGGGAGTCTAGGACCGGAAGACACAGATAGAACGGATGTGGAGGGGATGTTTCCTATAGTGGAGCAGTCTAGGAGCAGAGGACACAGACAGAGTGGATGTGGAGAGGATGTTTCCTACAGTGGGGGAGTCTAGGACCAGAGGACACAGATAGAGTGGATCTAGAGAGGATGTTTCCTATAGTGGGGGAGTCTAGGACCAGAGGACAGAGATAGAGTGGATGTGGAGAGGATGTTTCCTATATTGGGGGAGTCTAGGACCAGAGGACACAGACAGAGTGGGTGTGGAGAGGATGTTTCCTATAGTGGGGGAGTCTAGGACTAGAGGACACAGACAGAGTGGGTGTGGAGAGGATGTTTCCTATAGTGGGGGAGTCTAGGACCAGAGGACACAGACAGAGTGGATGTGGAGAGGATGTTTTCTATAGTGGTGGAGTCCAGGACCAGAGGACACAGATAGAGTGGATGTGGAGAGGATGTTCCCTATAGTGGGGGAGTCTAGGACCAGAGGACACAGACAGAGTGGATATGGAGAGGATGTTTTCTATAGTGGTGGAGTCCAGGTCCAGAGGACACAGATAGAGTGGATGTGGAGAGGATGTTTTCTATAGTGGTGGAGTCTAGGACCAGAGGACACAGATAGAGTGGATGTGGAGAGGATGTTTCTTACAGTGGGGGGTCTAGGACCAGAGGACACAGATAGAGTGGATGTGGAGAGGATGTTTCCTATACTGGGGGAGTCTAGGACCAGAGGACAGAGATAGAGTGGATGTGGAGAGGATGTTTCCTATATTGGGTGAGTCTAGGACCAGAGGACACAGATAGAGTGGGTGTGGAGAGGATGTTTCCTATAGTGGGGTGTCTAGGACCAGAGGACACAGATAGAGTGGATGTGGAAAGGATGTTTCCTACAGTGGGGGAGTTTAGGACCAGAGGACACAGATAGAGTGGATGTGGAGAGGATGTTTCCTACAGTGGGGGAGTCTAGGACCAGAGGCCACAGATAGAGTGGATGTGGAGGGGATGATTCCTATAGTGGAGCAGTATAGGAGCAGAGGACACAGATAGAGTGGATGTGGAGAGGATGTTTCCTAGACTGGGGGAGTCTTGGACCAGAGGGCACAGATAGAGTGGATGTGGAGAGGATGTTTCCTATAGTGGGGGAGTCTAGGACCAGAGGACACAGATAGAGTGGATGTGGAGAGGATGTTTCCTATATTAGGGGAGTCTAGGACCAGAGGACACGATGGAGTGGGTGTGGAGAGGATGTTTCCTATAGTGGGGGAGTCTAGGACCAGAGGACACATATAGAGTGGATGTGGAAAGGATGTTTCCTACAGTGGGGGAGTCTAGGACCAGAGGACAAAAATAGAGTGGATGTGGAGAGGATGTGTGCTATATTGGGGGAGTCTAGGACCGGAAGACACAGATAGAACGGATGTGGAGGGGATGTTTCCTATAGTGGAGCAGTCTAGGAGCAGAGGACACAGACAGAGTGGATGTGGAGAGGATGTTTCCTACAGTGGGGGAGTCTAGGACCAGAGGACACAGATAGAGTGGATCTAGAGAGGATGTTTCCTATAGTGGGGGAGTCTAGGACCAGAGGACAGAGATAGAGTGGATGTGCAGAGGATGTTTCCTATATTGGGGGAGTCTAGGACCAGAGGACACAGACAGAGTGGGTGTGGAGAGGATGTTTCCTATAGTGGGGGAGTCTAGGACTAGAGGACACAGACAGAGTGGGTGTGGAGAGGATGTTTCCTATAGTGGTGGAGTCCAGGACCAGAGGACACAGATAGAGTGGATGTGGAGAGGATGTTTCCTATAGTGGGGGAGTCTAGGACCAGAGGACACAGACAGAGTGGATATGGAGAGGATGTTTTCTATAGTGGTGGAGTCCAGGTCCAGAGGACACAGATAGAGTGGATGTGGAGAGGATGTTTTCTATAGTGGTGGAGTCTAGGACCAGAGGACACAGATAGAGTGGATGTGGAGAGGATAATTCCTTTAGTGTTGTGAATCCCCTTTGAACCCTCTCCAATTTCAGCACATCCATCCTCGGGTAAGGGGCTAAAAACTGCTCACAATACTACAATTGAGGACTCGCCAGTGCTTTAAAAACTTTAAATATTATATACTTACTTTTATATTCTTGTCCTCTTGAAATGAATGCTAACATTGCATTTACCTTCCTCACAACAGACTCAACCTCTAAATTAACCTTTAGATAATCCTACGCAAAGGACTGCCAAGTCAATTTGCACGTAATTATTTTTTGTTGTTTTTTCTCCATTTAAAATATAATCAGTGTTGGACACATGGGCTAAGACAGTGATACTGGCGGTAAACGTTCAGTCGATGTGCTGCTCACGGTAAGCGTAACGTCAGAGCTAACTGTCCTGCTTTCAATTACCACGTATAGGAAGCATGTTCCCCTCTTGCCGTGACTCCGAACTAACTGTGTCATTGTGTTCTACCGAGTCAGCGTCATTCGATGTGGTGTTGGGCCTGGATACGGCTTCTGGAAAAATACCACAGATCATGTATCACGTGTAACGTACTGTACTGAAATGATGGCTCCAAGGAGATATATTCTGCTTAAAGCAAAATACTACAGATGCACAGATCAGAGATAACACTGCAGAATGCTGTCAATATTCTGGTCGCCTCACTGCAGGAAGGATGTGTAAGTCATAGAAAGGGTGCAGAGGAGATTTACAAAGTTGTTGCCTGCATTAGGGAGCATGCCTAATGAAAACAGGTTCAGTGAACTCGGCCTTTTCTCCTTGGAGGGATGGAGCATGAGAGGTGACTGATAGAGGTGTACAAGGTGATGAGAAGTATAGATCGTGTGGATAGTCAGAGGCATTTTCCCAGGGCTGAAATGGTTGCTATGGTAGGACACAGTTTTAAGGCGTCGGGAAGTAGGTACAGATGAAATATCAGGGGAAAGTCTTTTAGGCAGAGAGTGGTGAGTGCGTGGAATGGTCTGCCGGCAACGGTGGTGGAGGCGGATACGATAGGGGCTTTAAAAAGACTTTTGGATAGTAAGTGGAGCTTAGAAAAATGGAGGTTATATGTAAGCCTAGTAATTTCTAAGGCAGGGAGATGTTCGGCACACTTGTGGGCCGAAGGGCCTGTATTGTGCTGTAGGTTTTCTATGTTTCTATGTTTCTATACTGTCATAGACATGTGGGCGGCACTGGGGAGGGGAACATCGTTAATCTTTCCGCTAGATGATTTAGAACTAATCATTTCCAACTGACTGGAGAGACAGTCCGTTTTCAAAAATAGAGTAAAATACAACAAAAATGATTACTTGATGGCCTTGAAGACGGAACTGACATCCGACACAGACAAGTGCGAGCAGCCTGCAAACAGAAACGGCGATACACAGCCACGCACAACAGTGAGAACTGAACAGTCCGTGAGCAGGTCTGGCAGAGTTCACTGGAGTCCAGGTTCTGCGACCACCGTAAAGGTTGTATTGTATTCTATCACCACAGAAATAAAATGAAAGTTATAGTCCGAGATCGCATCACTCTGTCTCACTTACCAGTGACACGCAGAGTGACGGTCGCTAAGGTTTGGGAGCCATGAGCTGACACCATATTCACACGGTATTCCCCGTGTCCGACATGTTCACCGACTTCAGCAGAAGCGACCCGTTGGAAGTGAATAACTCTGCCCGCGATCTGTACCCATTATCTAGAATCTCGGTCTGACCGATCCACTGGGCGATTGTTATCCCTTTAAAAATCCAGCTTCCACTGCTGATGTTGGACAACGGCCGGACTGAAAAAAGCGCATCACCCCCAGCGGTGACATTTATCTGGCTGTGCTCAACGATAATAGTAAACTGCTGGGACTCACCTGAGAAAGAGAAAATCATATGAGGGAAAAGCGACAGACGCGGATAGACTTGGGAACTGCACTTAACTCAATCTGTACAGATACCAGGGATCTGTTCTTAGCTCAGTAAGGTCGATAAATATAACCTGATCTTCATGCCTCCTACCACCCGCCACTCTGATGGTTATCGGCCACTGAGGGTTCGAGAGAGTGATCCTCACCCGCCGTTATGTGGAGACAAAGAACGAGAGCTGCGAAGGGCAGTCCCGACATCCCGAGAGAGCAGCGCCGATCTCTGTTACACTCGGAGACTGAGCCGCACTTCCTGGTTTGCGGGTCAGATATCTGGATTCTGACGTCACAAGCGGCAGCGCTGATTGGATCAGAGAGTCTGTACTTTGCTCAAATCTACATCAAATCCTGTGTGTTGTTCTCCAACGATCTGCTGCTGTGTGGAATCCGATAATGATCTCAAAGAGAGTTTCTCTCACCCACCGACATGAAGAGAAAGAGAGAGAGTAAAGTGAACGTCATCCACGCGATCCCGAGAGAGCGGCGCCTGTCTCTGTTGCATTCGGAGAGTGAGCCTCATTTCCTGGTCTCCATGGGAGATCCCGAGAGCCCGTTATCTGGTTTAAGCTCCTTCTGAGAGAATCTCTGCTTGGCCTCACATAGTCATACATTCACAAAGAAAGGCACGTCAGCGGCTGTAATCCATTAGGTGATAGAAACATAGAAACAGAGAAAGCCTACAGCACAATAAAGGCCATTCGGCCCACAAAGCTTGAAGAGATTTGGTATGGGTATGTCACCAAAAACTGGGAAATGTTCGCACATGCAAGGCGGAGAGTATTCTGACTGTTTCCATCACCGTCTGGTGTGCAGGCTGCAATGCACAGGATCGACACAGATTGCAGAGGCTTGTGTACAACAATCACATTCATCACAGTGCAAGCCTCTTCATAATCGAGAAAATCTTCAAAAGGTGGTTCCTCAGGAATACCAGGTCCACAATTAAGGGTGATCACCGTCAGGTATATGCTCTTGTCTCATTACAACCATTAATCTCATTAAACGCCGGGTGAGTGACACTGACTTTCGGATACTTTTTGAGATGCTCGAAAGAGAGAGAGAGGGGGGCAGAGAGAGAGACAGAGACAGAGAGAGACAGAGAGAGACAAGAGAGAGACAGAGAGAAACAGAGAGAGAGAGAGAGAGTGATAGAGAGACAGAGAGAGAGACAGAGAGTGATAGAGTGAGGGAGAAAGGGAGAGAGAGAGAGAGAGTCCCGGGAGAGAGAGAGGTGGAGTTATTTGATGGACAAACGATGTTACGGTTTCTCTGCAGCTTGTTTACTTTTCACAGGGACAGTCACGGACACACAGACTCACACAGTTCAGAGTCAAGATGGATTCGGTCAATGGAAGACACGAGTGAGTCGCACGCTGGTTTAAACTATCAGTAGCCCGAAAGGTTGTGAATTAAGATCGATCCTGAGTATTGACAAATGACTCTCACAAGTTCTGCAACTCGATGTTTTGCAGAGAAGAGAAGAGAGGAGAGGAAGGCTTGAAACTGAAGAAACCTAGTGACAAAGAGGTCACTGTTCGGACTCTCTTTCCCCGTAAGGGGTGAGTTCGTTTTCATTCGGATACGAAAGTGTGATGGTCACTTGGTTAATCCACAGGAGTGGGTTCTGTGGTGAGGGGAAACCTTTGTGAATACCACGTGTGTGTTTACCCTTTTGTCTGGGTGTGGTATTTCACTGAAGAAAGGCACCCCTGTGGTAAATCACTGTTGGAGTTACTTCCTGTGTCGTGGAGCTGGATAAGTGACTATCACGCGGTGTGTGATTGGGGTAACCTTGTGGAATCTGCCGGTGTGCTTACCCTTGCCTGGGTGGTAGTTTTCCTTGGAAGATGGCACCTTTGTGATGAGCTACTGTTGGTGATAATCCATGCGTGGATTCTGTTTGAGTATGCTGTGGCCGCCACTCTGGGATTTCCCACAGCTGAATCCGGGTGTGGTACCACGTGTGTTGAAAGGATGTTCGTTGAAGATCACTCTCGGTGATATTTCGTGTGTGGAGTGGAACAACTTCGGAGATAAAACCTCCTGCAATTGCTATTTCGTATTGCTGTCGTGGAATATCGATGTAATAGCCGTCTCACAACATTCGCCTTTGGATGACAAACATCTCGCATTAATTAACCTGTGCATTTAAACTGAGCTGTCTAACACAACATAGCAAAACTGTATCACTTACCACCTGAGTTTGATGAAGTTTTGTGGATTTATACATTTACACCTATAACACCGTTAACTCTTGATTTACCTGGTTTAGGTGACTATGTGACGTAGCTACTAATAAAATAGTGGTTTGTTAACAGCAAAACCAGACTCCGGGTGTGTTCCATTGCTGCTGATGCTTTCACAGCGTTGCGTGTCCGTCACACGCAGAAAATGCCGGAGGAACTCAGCAGGCCAGGCAGCAGAAGGTAGAACTGGAATATAGTAAACATTCGACATTTCGGGGCCCAGTCCCTCCATCAGGACTGGAAAGGAGGTTCGAAGGAGTCAGACTAAGAGAGTACCGGAAGTGGAGGAAGAAGAACAAGGTGGCATGTGGTAGGCAGAAAAAGGGTAAGGGGCTGGGCTGAGGTAAGGAGCTGTTCACTTGTTTTCCGAAATAGATAGAGGGCAGGAGAGGGAGGCTGTCTAACTGGAGAGGAAATAAGACTACGGAAGAAAGGGGAAGGGAGAAGAGGAACAGAGGGAGGTTACGGGCAGGTAAGGAGATAGAAAGGGAAAGGGGAATGGGGAATGTTAAAGGAGAGGGGATCAGAGCAGTGTCAGAAATTCAACAGCAAAGTTGAGGACAGTTGGAATTTTGAGGCGAAGTTGGTGAATTTGTTGAATCAGCATGGGCGCAGGAAAAGCAACTACGCAGACGACATTTTGAGACCGGAAAAATTCACGAGCACACCAAGCAAACGAAACCCCCTGCACTAAGGGCCAGTCAATATCAGGAAAATTAAAATCTCCCATCAGAAGAACCCTATCATTATTTCACTGTTCCAGAATCTACCTCTGTATTTTTTCCTCGATAACCTTGTTAGGATTGGTGGGTCTAGAAGAGAGCTTTTGTCTCTTTCCTGTTTCTGCTTTCCGCCTGCACTCCCTCAGTAGAGAATAATTTCATGACTTCCTCCTTTTCTGCAAACCAGACAATATCCCTGATTAACAATGCCACGCTCCCCCTCTTTTACCCCCATTCCTCTCTGTTGTGAAATATATAAAGCCCGGTACACTCAACCTTCCTGCCAAAGAGATATCTTAGTCCCTGTAATGTCCAGAAAGTCACAGTCTCAAGTATTGATCCGTGCTCTAAGAACAGTTGCCTTGTTTAAGATACTCCTTGCATTAAAGTAGACTCATCTCAAATCACCAGGCTGAGTGTTTCCGTGATCTATCACCTGCCTATCCTTCCTCACAAACTCCCTGCAAGCTGCCCCTACTTGTGCACCAAACGCCCCATCCTCCGTCTCGTCATTTTTTACAATAATAGTTATCTAAGCTTCCATATTTGCACGAATCTGATTTGCTGGATGCTATTTTGAATATGAATCCTTTAGTAAGAGATTCTATTGGTAGAATTTATAATTTATTTTGACTACAAAAAATAACCTCTCACTAAAGATTAAACAAGATTGAGAGAGAGAACTTAATATGAATTTTGTTAACGAAGATTGGTTGTGAGTTCTGAAAATGGTCAATTCTTCTTTGATATGTGCCAATCACTGTTTAATTTAATTTAAAGTTGTTCACTGTTATTATTTAACAAAGGAGAGACTATCTAAAATATTTCCGAACATAGACAATTACTGCGATAGGTGTAAAACTGAATTAGGCACTTTGTCTCAATGTTCTGGTGATGTCCTTCATTAAAATCCTTTTGGAAATCTTAACTTTCTACAACTTCTAAAGCTCTGAAAATTAATTTACAACCTAATACATTAACTGCTCTATCTGGAATAGTTCCGCATCATATTCAGGGTATTTCATCTTCAGACCAACATGTAATTGCATTTGTTACATTGTTGGCAAGAAGGGCTATTTTATTAAAATGGAAAGACACCTCTGCCCCTACATTAATTCAAGGGTTTTCTCAAGTAATTTTTTGTCTCAGTTTGGAAAAGGCACAAGTAGAACTTTTGATCCTCGATTTGATTTTGAGAGAGGATGGGGCTCCTTTGCCAAATATTATCATGTAATTTGAATTATTTTATATGGTTTCCTTCCAATTTTATTTAAAATAAACATGAATTGGCGGTTGATGATTCATTTTTTATGTATATGGACGATGGTAAGTATTGCTCCGGGAGCTGATTCCTAATGTTTTTATTCTTTTTTCTGTCTCTTTCTCTTGTAGTTAGTGGGGTTTCTGTTTTTTTTTAGTAAGTTGGGGTTCTCTTTTTCCTTCTTTTCTTTATATAAGTATTTTCATTATCATATATTATCCTTTTTTGATAAGTTTATTTCTTCATATTTAATAATTATATATATTGTTGAAGCTCTGTATCATTTTATAGCTGTCGAAGATTATGTATCAGACAAAAGATTTTTAAAATGAAAATGAATATATTTCATTACAGTAATTAATTTCCTGGTTTATTGATTTGTTTCAGCCTGTTTCTTTGCTACAAATCACAATACAAAACAGGTGAGCTCTACCTGCAGTCTGTTTCTGAGCCACCTGGAACCTCCTGTACACACCAAACACCGCGCCCTGTTACTGAGCTTAAGTACCCTCCCTCCTCTGACTCCATCTTGCATTACACACAGCCACCCACAGTGTCTTCCTGTTCAAAGTGCGCATCTACTCTCCTTTTCACCCTCCAGGGGTCCCATGGTTTACCCTAGTTTTACTGTCAAATTACATATCCACCACCCCTTGTTACCACTGTCCATCACCTCTCAACCCCTGCCGTGATCTCCATGTTTACACATCTGACGTCACTCCCATCTTTCAATCAGCCGCGTTTAACTGGACACCTCTGTCACGTGTCAGCTGCCATCGCACCCTCCACGCTCGACTCTTTATATAAATATCTCCCTCTTTATCATTCAGAAGATGACAGGCAATGACAGTGGAGAATTCCTTGATACATTTTCTAACATCATTTCGACTCTCTGCCCGCAGCAACTGCCCATCAAAGCCTCGCTGCTGGATCACTTATCCCACACTAGATCTTGCACCAGCCGACTTTGTAAACTATCTCACTGCCCTGGTGGTGTTCAGTATCGCTGCAGGGTCTCGACACGACCCGTGACGGCTCATTGCCCTTCTCAGATATTGCATGACCGCTGATTTCTCAACATTTATTGTGTCCATTATTTTCACACTCTCTCTCCTGTCCTTTCCAGTGATACACTTTGTGCGTGACCTGCTGTAGTCTTAATTTCGCAAGTGCATGTTCTGTTTCCTCAATAATAGACCGCTGCAAATTCCCCAAGCTAGAGGTCAAACTTTCCTCGCCTCATTTCTCCGTTTCTGCTTCTTCCGCTTTCATGAAAAAGCGAAGTCTCCTTCACCGCGCTCTGGAGTAACTTCGGTAAAACATAAGGAGTTGGAGAAGAGGACAACCAAAGGTTCAACACACTCCATTGTCAGACCTTGTGAAACCTCCTGTTGCAGATGGTCAGATCCAAGAGTCGAGCTTATAAACATATGTCAATTTTATTTAGACTCTGCTTTCTCACGGCACCTGTTCCCCCACAAAGTTCCGCCTTCCCCACAAGTACAAAACAATATGCGCCAACCTCCTCAGCTATTTGCCTTCTTCCTCATTTTACTTCTGTGCGGCCTTTTGCATAGAACGGAATTTTAACCCTTGACAATCTGTTCTAAATATTCATAATTGTAAAGCTGGCTTTTCTTAGCTGATGATGCAAATATTGGAGGCGTAATGGACACTGAAGAAGGCTTTCAAAGTTTGCAGACGGATCTGGAACAGCTGGAAAATTGGCTGAAAATGGCAGACGTATTTTAATACAGACAACTGTGAGGTATTGCACTTTGGAAGGAAAACAAAAACAAGGTAGAACATACAAGGTAAATGGTAGGGCATTGAGGAGTGCAGTAGAACAGAGGGATCTAGGAATACAGGTACAACATTCCCTAAAAGTGGCGTCACAGGTAGATAGGGTAGTAAAGAGAGTTTTTGGTACATTGGCCTTTATAAATCAAAGTATTGAGTATAAGATCTGGAATGTTATGGTGAGATTAGCCCAGGTGTATGGAGGGATATGGTCCAGGTGCAGGTCAGTGGGACTAGGCAGAAAAATGGTTTGTCAGAGCCAAGAAGGGCCAAAAGGTTTTTTTCTGTGCTGTAATGTTCTGTGGTTCAATGGTTCTAAGGTTGAAGGCAAGCACAGTTTATATAGATTGGGAGTATTTAGAATTTTAGCTGCAGCGAGAATTTGTTTTTCAATGTAATGTCTCTTAAACTGCAACAAAGAAACTCTCTAAGTAAACACGTTCTGGTTCACGACTCCAATTCCCATCACGGGTGCCTAAAATATAGTAGTTGCGTCATTATTTATCACCCAGGTATTCGTGCCCGTATATTCCTGACGCCCACCGACTGTGAGTCTGAGGCTGCAGTCAGATCGGCCGAGATCTCCTGCAGCAGGTGAGCCGGCTCTATATGGCGATTAGCCGACCTGAGTTCATGGTTGAAATGTCAGTGGGTTAACTTCAACGGTTCGTCCGATATTCTTTCCGGATTAAAATAAGTGACTAAATAAACTGAAACTCGTAAAAACTTGTTTTTGTGATTAGTTTACATAGGAGCATTTGTGAGCTGCAATGAGGATTTACCAATAGTGACGTCGCCAGAGTGAACCACGTGGGAACTTGCGGGGATTTGGTTGGTCAAGAGCACAGATACACAGCTTCTGATTACAATGCAGACAGGGTTCACGGTCCTCAATATAGGGAGCCAATCAGAAAGAAGTAATAAGTTATTTACAATCTCTGTTACCTATCTTTTTTTTTTCTTTTAATTCTCGACCAAGAGATAGAGGACTTGAAATTCTGAAGAAATTTAGGAGAGATAGTTTGAAAAACCTCTGGACACGGACCGGGCGATTTAGAACGTTACATCAACGCTTCTGGCCAATCAGCCACGAGGTTCCTGAGTGATGTTTTATTTACCGTGCGGGCGGAGGGGAAATGGTCATCTGACGTTTCTATTTAATATGATCTGATAATGGCCAATGAACCTGCTGCCCCAGTGACCCGCGACCGGCTGCACTATGGTGGCACGCCTGAGTTGAATAGGCTTTAAAGTGCTCACTGATGCAAAACATATAATCCAGGACATAGTCAATTGGTCAGATAGCATCCATGGAGGCGCTAAGGAATATCTAATCGACCTCGGAGCCATTTTTCCTGATCGCCCTTGACACATCCATGCACCAGCCGTTTATACTGCATGAGAATAAAGGCTTTGAAGAGACACGTGTTCAACAACAAAGGATTCTTTCACGCTCCCCTTTCTACATCCTTTGTACATCATGGTTGTTTAGCTGTACCATCCGTTCCCTGGCTCAATGCAACATACCTCTGCAGGACGCCGTATAAATGTTTCCTGAACATTTGCCACATTTCTGCCATGGATTCCCCTGAGAACATCTGCTCCCAGTTTATGCTCCCAAGTTCCTGCCTAATAGCATCATATTTACCCCTATCCCAATTAGAAGTTTTCCCAAATTGTCTGCTCCAGTCCGTCTCGAGCGCTATGTCAAACAGACAGAATTGTGATCACTACCTCTAAAATGGTCTCCAACCGAGGGGTCTGACACTTCACAATGTTAATATTCCAATACCAGGTCAGGTACAGCCTCTCCCCCATTTGGCCAGTCTACATATTGCGTCAGGAAAACTTCCCCAGCACATCCAACAAACTGCACCTCATCTAAACGCCTTGCTCGAAGGAGACGCCAGTCAATATTAGGAAAGATAAAATCTCCCATCAGAACAACCCCATTATTATTTCACTGCTCCACAATTTGTTTCCCTATTTGCTCCTCGATGTCCCTGTTCTAATTGGGGTGGGTGGGGGGGAGTCTATAATAACACCCAGTAGAGCTTTTACCTCCCTCCTGTTTCTGCTTTCCACCCACACTGACTCAGTTAATAATCCTTCCATGAATTCCTCCTTTTCTGCAACCCTGACAATATCCCTGATTAGCAATGCCACGCCCTCACCTCTTTTGCCTCCTTCCGTTTCTTTTTCCAAACATCTAATGCCCGGCACGCTCCACATTCCGGCCACTGAGATATCGACGTCTCTGTGACGGCCACAACGTCATAGTCCTACGTATTGATCGGCGCTCTAAGTACATTCGCCTTGTGTGGGATACTCCGTGCATGAAAATAGACGCATCTCAGACTGTTAGGCTGAGTGAATCCCTGTTCTATCATCAGCCCGTCCTCCCTCACTAACTCCCTGCATACTGTGTCTACTTGTGCGCCAACCGCCCGATCCTCTGCCTCTTCTCTTCGCTCCCCCGCCCCTGCATATGTAGCTTAAACCCTCCCCAATAGCATTAACAAACCACCCCTCCAGGATATTCATTGTACACTGTTATCGTGATTTGGAGGATTTGGGGTTGGACCGACTGTTCTAAACAGATGGCGGCCATGGAACCATAACTTCCATTCTCCCCGACTGAGAATCAGGGGAATTTCTCAAAACAAAAATCACATAGAAAATATGGAGTTACACTAATTTACGTTTGAATCATGAATCTGGAAATAAGAACATCAACTACACTAGCTTGCTACAGGTTTCATTCAATCTCATGAGAAAAATGTAAAATCCACCACCTACAGTGTCCAGATAAAGTATTCACCATCTTTCATGATCTATTACTGTACAGCTTTGAATCACAGTCGATTTAATTCGGCATTTTTGACACAGATCAACAACAGCAATATATATATTGCATATATATATGCATGTGTGTGTGTGTGTGTGTGTGTGTGTGTGTGTGTGTGTGTGTGTGTGTGTGTGTGTGTGTGTGTGTGTGTGTCTTCGGGTTAAAGTGAAAACAGATCTCCACAAAGCGATCTTAATTAACAAGAAAGATAAACACAAAATAATTGATTGCATGAATATTCCCCTCCCCCACCGTTAATAGGACAGGCCCAAACATTTTGATGCGGTCAGTTCGCTTCAGAAGTCCCAGAATAAGTTAAACGGAGATAAGTTTTTGGAGACCTCCATACAGTCCAGCTGTTTCAATTAATCGCTGAACAAATACACCTGCATCAGGAAGGTCCAGCTGCTGTTAGAATGGACCCCGGCAAAAAATTACACCAGGAGGACAAATGAACACTCCAAGCAGGTCCACGGAAAGGAGATGGAAAAGCACATGTCAGGAATGGGTTCCAAGTCACTGAATATTCCTTGGAGTGCAGTTACGTCAAACGTAGGAAATGGAAAAATATGGCACAGCAGTAAATTTGACTAGGGCAGGCCGTCCTTAGAAACGCAGCGACCGCGCAAGAAGGGGACAAAGGAGAGAGACCACCAAGAGACATATGGCAAGTCTGGAGGAGTTGCAATCTTCAGTGTCTGAGATGGGAGAGAATGCTCACACAACAACTGTTACCCAGGTGCTTCACCGGTCGCAGCTTTATGGGGCAGAGACACAGAGAAAACCACTCTTGAAAATGAAGACATAGCCACATCAAATCGCATATAGAGCTGCCAGAAGGTATGTGGGAGACTCTAACGTCAGCTAGGGGAAGGTTCTATGTTCTGATGAAACCAAAACTGGGCTTTTTGCCCATCAGACATAATGCTGTGTTTGCCGAAAGCCACACCCCGCACATCATCAAAAAAGCACCATCCCTACCGTGAAGCATGGTGGTCGCTATATTACGCTGTGGGGATGTCTCGCTGCAGCGCGCCATGAAAGGCTTGTGATGTTAGAGGGTCAAATGAATGCAGGGAAATACAGGGAGGTGTTGCTGCTGCGACACCTGCTGGTTAAGTGATGTCACAGCAGCAGGTTTGCACTTCGTGTCAGGGAGACCAAAAGGCTGATTGTGGACTACAGAAAGGGTAAGATGAGGGAACACGGGCCAATTCTCACAGGGGGATCAGAAGTGGAGAAAGTATGCAATTTTAAATTCCTCGGCGTCAGCATCTCTGAGGATCTAACCTGGTCCCAACACATTGATGCGACTATATTTTTATAAGGAGTTTGAAGATCCTTGCTTTGTCGCATAAAACACTGGAAAACTTCCACAGATGTGCCGTGGTGAGGATTCTGACAGGCCGCAATGCCATATCGGGGGTGGTGGAAGGATGATTGTTAACTGCGGAGGGTCGTAAGAAGCTACAGGAAGTTGTAAAATCTTCATCGACAGCAGCCTTCGCAATCTCCAAGACATCTTCAAGGAGCGGTGCCGCAGAAAGGGGGCATCCATCGGAAAGGAAACCCGGCACCCAAGGCAACCCCTCCTCTCACTGCTGCCATCTGTTAGGAGGTACAGAAGCCTGAAGTCACACCCTCAACGCTTCAGGAACTGATCCTTCCCCTCTGCAATACGATTACTAATTGGACATTTAACCCATGAACATTACCTCACTATTTAAATTATTTGTGCTTTTCTATAATTTAAATTTAAATACACACACACACACACACACACACACACACACACACACACACACACACACACACATATATATATACACATAAACATTTATATATATATATTCTGTCTGTAATTATTTATCCCCATGTATTTTTTTCAATATCATATTGCATTGCATTGTACTGCTGCCGCTAAGATACCAAATTTCATGACGTATGCTGAAGGGGTATTTCTTTTCTGTAATTCTCAAAACAAAACACATGAGCTCCACCTGCAATCTACTTCGGAGCTACCTAGAACCGCCTGCACACAGCAAACACTCCACCCTGTTACTAAGCTTAATTACCCTCCCGCCTGTGACTCCATCTTGCATTACACACACACACTAAACCAAAGGTTCCACACACTCCGTTGTCAGACCTTGTGAAACCTCCTGTTGCAGATACTCAGATCCAAGAGTCGAGCTTGTAAACATATGTCAATTTCCTTTAGACTCTGCTTTCTCTCCGCCCCTGTTCCCCCACAAAGTTCCGCCTTCTCCACAAGTACAAAACAATATGCGCCAACCTCCTCAGCTATTTACCTTCTTCCTCATTTTACTTCTGTGCGCCCTTTTGCAAAGAACCGAATTTTAACCCTTGACAATCTTTTCTAAACATTCACAATTGCAAAGCCGGCTTTGGTTGAAGGCAAGCAGAGTTTATATAGATTGGGAATCTTTAGAACTTTAGCTGTAGGGAGATTTTTTTTTTCAGTGTGGTCTCTCTCAAACTGGAACATGGAAACTCTCTGAGTAAACAAGTTCTGGTTCACATCCAAGAGTCGTGCTTATAAATAAATGCTTTCTCTCCGCACCTGCTCTCCCACAAGTACAAAACAATATTCGCCAACTTCCTCTGCCATTTGCTTTCTTCCTCAGTTTACCTCTGTGAGCACGTTTAACCCTTGACAATGTCTTCGAAATATCCATATTTGCAAAGCTGCCTTTCATTGAATGCAAGCACTGATTAAACAGATTGGGAATCTCAGAACAGATTGTTTTTTTGTTTCAGTGTGGTGTCTCTTAGACGAGAGCATAGAAACTCCACGTAAACGATTTCTGGATCACGTCTCCAATTCACTTCTGCAAGCTGGCAAAGATATGGCAGTTACGGTGTTAGTTATCACAGAGTGCAGTCGTGTCCGCCCGTTTCCGATGCCCACCAACTGTACGTCTGAGGCTGCAGTCTGATCGGCCGAGATCTCCTGAAGCAGGGGAACAGGCTCTATCTGCCGACTGGCCGACCTGAGTTCACTTTGGAAATGTAAGTGCGTTAACTTCAACAGTCCGCCCGATATCCTTTATGGATTAAAGTAAGTCATTAATGAAATTGCAACTCGTATAAACGTGGTTTGGGAACAATTAACTGATGAGTATTTGTCAGCTGCAGTTAGGATTTGCCAATGATGACGTCACCACAGTGAACCACGTGGTGACTTGCGGGGACTTGGTTGGACAAGAGCACAGCTGTACAGCTCCTGATTGCACTGCAGACAGGGTTCACGGCTCTCAATATAGGGAGCCAATCAGAAAGAAGGATTAATTTATTTACAACGTCTGTTACCAATCTGTTTTAGAGCCACAGAACACGACAGCTCAGAACAGGCCCTTCAGCCTTCTATGTTATGCCGACCCATATAATCCTCAAAAAATGTACTAAACCCACACCACCCCATAACTCTCCATTTTTCTTTCATCCATGTGCCTGTCCAAGAGACTCTTAAATACCCCTAATGTTTTAGCCTCCACCACCATCCCTGGCAAGTCATTCCAGGCACTCACAACCCTCTGTGTAAAAAACTTACCCCTGATGTCTCCCCTAAACTTCCCTCCCTTAAGTTTGTAAATATGCCCTCTGGTGTTGATTGTTGGTGCCCTGGCAAACATGTACTGACTATCCACCCTGTCTATGCCCTCTGGAGTGTTCTTTTCATTTCTGACGAAGAGAGAGTGGGTTTGAAATTCAGACGATATTTAGGACGGATAGTTTGAATGAACTTTGGACACTAAGGGGTAAAGTTGGAAAATGGCATCAAAGCTTCTGGCCAATCTGGAACTTCTGGCGTGGTTTTTGAGTGATGGGTTAGTCAGAGTGCGGGGGAAATGGTCATCTGAAGTTTCTGTTCAGTATGATCTGACAATGGCCAGTTAACTGCGACCAGCTGCGCTATGGTGGAGCATCTGAGTTGAATATGATTTAAAATGTTTTCTGATGCAAAATATATAATCCAGGACAGAGTCAATTGACCAGACAGCAACCATGAACGCGCAAAGGGAAGGCGATTCGAACTCGGAGCCATTTTACCTGAGCGCCCATGACACATCCACGCACCAGCCGCTAATACTGCATGAGAATAACAGCGTTGAAGAGACACGTGTTCAACAACAAAGGATGCACCTTCTGCAATCCCACCAGACACCCGCGTGTTTATTCAATCACCGACCGAGTGTTGCATTTTGTCAATATTTCAGACACCTCAAACACGTCATCCTGGTATTAATGTTGTACTCACGGTCATGGTCTGGGTCAGTATTTGATAATTCAATGTGTATTGGTCACCACAATGTGTTATTATATTTCCCAAGGCTCCCTGATTACGCTACATTGTTGTTTATTTCACAAACCCGACCGCTAATTCTGCACTTCCCAGTGCCTGGAATTCCCTTCTACAAGCCCATGTTTGGAACCCCCACACCCGCAGCTCCCGCGCAGACCAAATGCACCTTGTGCCTCTGTGACCGCGGTGTGCGGCGGAGGGCGAGAAAGTGGCTCCTGGCAACTGCTGGCTGTAGAAACGGGCATCGGGGCGGCCACTCCCGTCAAGGTGGGAAAATGTTTGCCCCTCTTCCTCCCTGATTAGGGAGAGAACCTGTGGAATATCGAATACCGGGTGAAAGGCGAAGTCTTCGGGGTAACTGCAGGTCTGTGTCTTTGCTGTTGATCGGTGATCGGTGGGGGTGCCGATGTCATTTTTGCCGGTGGGGGCGGAGAGGGGATGGCAGCGCGCTGCCGCTTATGGGGGGGTGGGGGGGAGAGCTGGGGGAGGGGGCTTTGGGGTTCTAACATTTAACTCTTGTTCATTCTTTGTGGGCCGAACGGCCTGCAATGCGCTGCAGGTTTTCTGTGTATCAATGTTTCTATATCGCAGGGCAAAGTTGAGAGGGCGAATGTGGGTGGAAGCATGAGGGTGGTGAACCCATGAGGGTGACGTCATTGGATGTAGGAGTCTGGATTGAGGTGAGAGAACTCAGCGGCTTCGATACAAAATGAGTCTCGATCTTCAGTGATATCCCGGAGTGAAGATGTGACACCTGGCAGACATATGGGGGAGTCATGGACAACGGTGGTAAATGTAACCCTCACGCAATCGGCTGGTGTATGTCCCGGGGAAATTCCGTCCACCCACCAAAACGGGCCTCCCGTGTACGTGGATGCTGTGACGTGCACCTGAGCAAAATCTCGCACACACACTATCAAACCGCACACCTGGTACTTTCACAGAATACCCTTCATATATCTTACAATTTCAAGTGTTTAATAGCGATACAATATATATCAAAGAGAAGAAAAGAAAGAAAAGGCGCCAGAACTTATCAGGGTTCAGTGCACAGTCGTTGGAGCTCAACCATCGAAGTCTACGGTCCGCTATTCGATCCTCTCCGACCTCCACGACCCGCGCGCCTGGGACCACCGGCAGTGATCGACCACAGCGCCTCCAGCACCGTCCGCCTTCCTCCCGATCTCCTCTCCAACTCCCCAAATACCGCGAAACCACAGCTCGCAGACCCACAAGAAACAATAACATCTATCCCAATTGGTTAACAAATGGATACAATTCTCATGATCAGTAACTATAACCCAAACAAGCTGCCAGAGAAAGCTCTCTGTCTGCAGTTACATAACAACGAAGCCATTTTGATTACAAAGAAGCCATTTTGATTAGAAAGAAGCCATTTTGATTTCAAAGAAGCCATTTTGATTACAAAGAAGCCATTTTGATTAACATACGCAGTGACAGATGAAACCCTCGACACAAATAAAAAGTAAGAGATGTTTTGAACGGTGGCTTCTTCAACGATGGTTGTCCTTCTCACGTGTGAATTCCCTGTCAACCGTCCTCTTCTATTTAGCAGGGCCGTCATCTGAGGAAACAATACACAATTCATGTGGATTACCTTTGCAACCAGAAGGAAATAAATGTTGGTGAGTCCGAATACGGGCGAGATTTCCTTATTCGGCGTCAGACATCGTGTCAATGAGAATTTGTGGACTATTTATCTGTTTCATAAGGCCACAGGCCCATGACAGTTGTTCCCCTGAATACAATGACTTGCTGAATGTCGACGCCTGTTGCCAGTCCTACAGTGTTACGTGTCTCACATCTGTTAATCACCGGGTAATTTGGAATTACCTGACGAAGGGTCTCGGCCGGGAACGTCGACAGTGCTTCTCCCTATAGATGCTGCCCGGCATGCTGCGCTCCACCAGCACTTTGTGTGCTCAACTATCAACCCAGTCGTCCCAGTGCAGGATTCAGTGAAGTTTAACTGGCAGGTCGTCAAGAATGTAAGTGCAATGGCTTTAAAGTAAGGGGTAGGAAGTTCAAGGGGGATATTAGAGAGAGGCTTTTTACTCAGAGAGTGGTTGGTGCGTGGAATGCACTGCCTGAGTTTGTGGTGGAGACAGATACGCTAGTGAAATTTAAGAGAGAACTGGACGGGTATATGGAGGAATTTATGGTGGGGGGGGGGGGTTATATGGGAGGCAGCGTTTGAGGGTCGGTACATTATTGTGGGCCGAAGGGCCTGTACAGTACTGAATTGTTCCATGTTCTACGTTCTAAATGCCGAAATAACTCAGTGTGTCAGGCAGCATTAACAGATTTTATTAATCCGTTTACGTTTTGTGCCGAGTCCCTTCTGCTGGGCTGGTCAGCCATTAACAAGTAAGAGACAATGTATGGCGTGAGGAGATCGTGAGAGGGAAATGGTTTGGATCTTTGATCATCGGGTTTACATGGACGAATGAGAGACTCATTCACTCACCTTGTGCGGTAACATGGACAGTGAGGTTACTGCTCCTCTTGGTTACGCAGTTAGTAACCCGAAACGTGTAACTCCCAGCGTTAACCGAGCTCACTGACACAATGGTGAGTTCCTGCCCTGTCTGCAGGAGATTGCTCCAGTTGTAACATGCTTACATACCCCAGGGGACTGACAGAGCAAAGCAAGTTAATGTCTGGTTTGACACAATATTGGACAGAACTGGATGCTCCGGTACAATTCTGACCTTATAACCATATAACAATATAACAATTAGAACACGGAAACGGTCCAACTCGGCCCTTCTAGTCCGTGCCGAACGCTTACTCTCACCTACCTGCACTCAGCTCATAACTCTCCATTCCTTTCCTGTCCATACACCTATCTATTTTTTTGTCATTAAAAAAAAGACACGTATATGGTCCTTCTCCGGTCCATTCATAAAATAAAAAAAAAGATATGTTGATTAGAGTAATAATCCTGGTGCTTCCGGGATATTCTAACCTTCTCTGGTCATCTATACAATGAGGACACATGTTGTTAAGTGTACTATCCGATACAAATTAACGCCGTTGACTAACTGTGTACTTACAGTAAACTGGCACGTAGGTCTCTCCAGCGCCACTGCTGAAAGAGTTGCTGGCGATGCACTTGTACGTCCCTGCGTCGTTTCTGTTCACACTGATTATAGTCAGTTTCGCCTTGTCGGGAGATGTAAATATTCTGCCGTTTTCCTGGATGGGTTGGTCATCCTTGAACCATGTCCGTGTCTGAACAGTGCCCGACGCGTCACAACTCAGTGCGATGGTATCGAGGTTTTCCAGGGGAGTGGAATTATTGGTCACCACGGCAACCCCACTCACTGGTTCTGTAAATACAATTAAAATAAAAATGGTTTTAAGCTTGTTTTTATCTACTCCTTCACAGTATTTGTGTGTCTCCAACGCAATATCGTCGCCATTCCTATCTCTCATCCCCATGTGTTTCGATATCAGGTCCGATCGCAGACTGACCGAAATTTACTTTGCTTTATTGTCACCAAACAATTGATACCAGAGCGTACAATCATCACAGTGACATTTGTTACTGCGCTTCGCGCTCCCTGAAGTACATATCGAATTAAATATAATAAAAAATTAAATTATAAATCATGATTAGAAAATAGTAAAGGGAAAGTAAGGTAGTGCAAATCAGGTCCGGATATTTGGAAGGAACGGCCCAGATTTGGGTCAGGATCCGTTCGGTAGTCTTATCGCAGTTGGAAAGAAGCTGTTCCCAAATCTGGCCGTACGAATCTTCAAAATCCTGAACCTTCTCCCGGAGGGAAGAGGGACAAAAAGAATGTTGGCAGGGTGGGTCGTGTCCTTGATTATCCTGGCAGCACTGCTCCGAGAACGTGCGGTGTAAAGTGAGTCCAAGCATGGAAGATTGGTTTGTGTGATGTGCTGGGCTATGTTCACGATCTTCTGCAGCTTCTTCCGGTCTTGGAGAGGACAACGTCCATACCAGATTGTGATGCACCCTCGAAGAATGCTTTCTACGGTGCACCTATAGAAATTAGTGAGGGTTTTAGGGGACAGGCCAAATTTCTTCAGCTTTCTCAGGAAGTAAAGGCGCTGGTAGGCCTTCTTGGCAGTGGACTCTTCTTGATTAGACCAGGTCAGGTCATTTGTGATATTCACCCCGAGGAACTGAAAGCTTTTGACCTGTTCCACTTGCGCACCACCGATGTAGGTGGGGTTGTGCGGTCCGCTACTCCTTCTGAAGTCAACAACCCATCTCAACATGCCAGAGAGATGGCATCTGCAAACATATATATTGAGTTTGATGAAAACTTGGCTACGCAATCATGGGTGTACAGTGAGTACAGCAGGGTGTGAGTACACAGCCTTGTGCGGCACTGGTGCTCAGAGTGATTGTAGAGGAGAGCTTGTCCCCTATTTTTACAGCCTGGTTCCTGTCTGTGAGGAAGATGAAGATCGAGGAATCAGTTTATTTGAAATGATTGTATAAAAAGTAGAGCTGTAGTCGATGAAAAGGAGCCTTACATATGAGTCTTTATTCTCCAGCTTTTCTAAGAAGGAATGTAGTGCCAGAGAGATGGCATCTTCCGTTGACCTGTTACTCCGGTAGGCGAATTGCAAAGCGTCGAGGTTGACCGGTAGGTTATGGTTGATGTGTGCCATAACCAATCGCTCGAAGCACTTCATAACAATTGATGTCAGAGCCACAGGTCGGTAGTCATTCAGGCACGCCACCTCGCTTTTGTTCGGCACCGGGATTATCGTTGCCTTCTTAAAACACGAGGGTATCTTAGACTGAAACAGAGAGCAGTTGAAGATGTCAGCAAACACTCCAGCTAGCTCGCTTGCACAGGCCCGGGGAACCCGTCCCGGGACGCCATCTGGGCCTGTCGCCTTCCTTGGATTTATCTTCAGGAAGGCTCTTCTAACGTCTTCCTCGGTGACGATGAATCTCAATGCCACCAGGTCCAGTTCATCCGGAGGAGGCGGGACCTTCACCCTTCTGTTCGAATCCTGCGTAGAATACGTTAAGTTCGTCAGGAAGAGAGCGCTACAGTTATTGATATTCCCAGCTTTTTCTTTGCGCCCAGTAATCTCATTTAGACCCTGCCATAGCGTACTGACATCCCTCTGGTTAGCCTGGGCTTTCAACTTGGCTCGATATTGCCTCTTGGCGCACTTAATGGCTTTCCGGAGTTCACGCCTGGTTTCCAAGTAGCGATGGTATCTCCGGACCTAAAAGCCGCAGCTCTAGCCTTCAAAAGGGACTGGACCTCATAATCCATCCAGGGTTTCCGGTTAGAGAATACCCGAATCTTCTTGCGAGACGCACAGTCCTCTGTGTATTTCCAGATAAAGTCCATGACAGCTGAGGCACACTCATCGAGGTTAGCTGCCGAGTCCTTGAATACTAACCAGTCCACCGAATTAAATCAGTCACAGAGGACCTCACTCGTTTCCTCTGCTCAACGCGACACCACTTTTGACACCGTGACCTCCCGCTTCAGTTTCTGTTAGTAAGCCGGGAGGAGGAGTACGGCCTGATGGTCCGATTTTCCGAAGTGAGCTCGTTGGACGGAACGGTCGGCATCCTTGACTGCTGTGTAGCAGTGGTCGAGTATATTCGGGCCTCTAGTGGAGCATGAGACATGTTGGCATAACTTTGGCAGCCCTTTTCCGAAGGGGGACTAATCCATCAGAGGGTCCTGCATCACAAAGTTTGATTCATATTCATGTGTTGTCAACCGTCACCGTTTCTGTCGCAAGAGGAAATCCTGCGGCTCAATTTCATATCTTCCCCCTTTTCAGTTAATTCAGCGATTCAGAAAACTGGGCTGCACTCTCCACCGCTGCCCAGACCTTGAATCACACTGGTGTTTATGCTTGCAGAGTCTCCAAGAGGGAAACAGGGAGATACATTGGATCAGTAAGGGCCCCGTCACACACACATCTGTCATCTAAAACTGGCGTTGGAGTTGACAGTGAATAGAGGTTTGAATCCGTTGTCGGATAAGTACTCCTCCAATCAAAGCGTTCCGGACTTCCGCCGCCTCCTGTGAACACGAAAAGATGTTAAACCCACATGAAACCGCGGGCAGTATGTCATCAACCTTCTGTTGAAATTCATTGCATGACAGATACACATTTTCGGACAACGTGCTCATATCTTCCGAGAAAAAGACATGCTCAGGATATGTGTTGCGCAATTTTGGAAACTGCATCAGCTTTCTCTGACCAGAAAGGCAACGGTCTGCAAGCTATAGAGCTCAGAGCTAAAGCTAGAGAGCTTCAGATAGAGATCTTATAGATAGCGGGGTCAGGGGATATGGGGAGAGGGCAGGAACGGGGTACTGATTGTGTATGATCAGCCATGATCACAGTGAATGGCGGTGCTGGCTAGAAGGACCGAATGGCCTACTCCTGCACCTATTGTCTTTTGTCTATAAAATCTGGTATTTCAACATTTCTGCTTCTGATTTCAACGTGCATAACTAGTCCAAATCAGTAATTGGTTCTGCAAATATACTGTTAGGGTCAGACAAGACTGATTTATCCTAACAAATATTCCAGCTGAGCTAGTTGCATTTACCCGCTGTTATTTTTATTTTATCCCCCCGGACGGCGACATCTGCGCCAGGTGCGTCCTTCCGGATCGCGTTAGAGAACTGGAGATGCAGCTCGATGACCGTCGTCTGGTCGGGGAAGTGAGGAGGTGATAGAGAGGAGGTGATAGAGAGGAGATATAGACGGGTAGTCACACCGGGATCTGGGGGGACAGATAAGTGCGTAACTGTCAGGAGAGGGATGGGCAAGAGGCAGATGCTGGAGAATACCCCAGTGGCTGTCCCCCTTAACGATAAGTACTCATGTTTGAGTACTGTTGGGGGAGACGGCCTACCTGGGTTAAGAAACAGTTGTCGCGCCTTTGGCACAGAGTCTGGCCCTGGGGCTCAGAAGGGTAGGGAAAGGAAGATGGCAGCGGTGACTGTGGACTATATAGTTGGGGGTTCAGACGGGCAAATCTGTGGGCGCAGGAAAGAAAGGCGGGTGGTAGTTTGCCTCCCAGGTGCCAGGGTCTGGACTGTTTCAGATCCTGTCCACAATATCCTGAAGTAATAAAGTGTCCAACCAGAGGTCGTGTTACATATTGGTACCAACGACACAGGGAGGAAAAGGGTCGAGGTCCTGTAAACAGACGACAGGAAGTTCGGGAGGATGTTGAGTGACAGGTCCTCAAACGTAGTAATCTCGGGGTAGGCGGAAGATAAACGCGAGGTTGAGGGATTGGTACAGGGGCAGGGATTCATCTTTCTAGATCACCGGGACCTCTTTTTGGATAGCTGTGATCGATACAAAAAGGACGGGTTGCGCTTGAGTCCGAGCGGGACCAATATCCTGGCAGGGAGGTTTGCAAAAGGCTATTGGGGAGAGATTAAACTGGAATCGCTGGGGTATGATCCAGATTGAAGAGACGGAGGAAGCTTGTAGAGAGTGCGAAGGGGAAGATGGGCAGGTGATAGAAAAGCGATACGATCTGACCGATGGTTTGAGATGTGTCTGTTTGAGATGATGCAAGCGGCATCATGAACAAATCGGATGAGCTTAGAGCGTGGATCAGCACTTCAAGCTATGATGTCGTGGCCGTTATAGAGACTTGGACGGCTCAGGGGCAGGAATGGTTACTTGCTGTACAGGCTTCAGATGTTTCAGACATGAGGGGGGAGGCCACAGAGGTGGGGGCGTGGGACTGCTGATCAGAAATCGTGTCACGGCTACAGGAAAGGAGGAAGTCATGGAGGAAACACGAGGAAATCTGCAGATGCTGGAAATTCAAACAACACGCACAAAATGCTGGTGGAACACAGCAGGCCAGGCAGCATCTATAGGAGAAGCACCGTCGACGTTTCGGGCCGAGACCCTTCGTCAGGACTAGTCATGGAGGAATTGTCTACTGAGTCCCTTTTGGTGGCGGTTAGAGACACAAAGGTTTAATAAATCTACTGGGTGTTTTATAAGGGTTCGGGTTAATACTAATACTGATACTAACGGGGTCACAGAGGAGCAGGGAGGGAGACAGATTCTTGAAAGGTAGAACAATAACAGGGTTTTCACCCAGAGAGTTGTGGATTATGGAATGCTCTGCCTCACAAGGCAGTGCAGGTCTACAGGGTGAAGGCGATGTTAGCATTCATTTCATGTGGACGAGATTGTAAATACAATGATGTGAACTTTCAACTGTTTAAGCACCAGTGAGGCTTCACCTGGAGTATTGTGAGCAGATTTGGGGCACTGTTCTTGGAAAGGATGTGTTGAAACTGAAGGGCTTCAAAGGAAGTTCACTCACATGAGTCCATTGTTTTCATATGACGGACATTTGATGCTTTGGGTCTGTATTCACTGGAATTCAGACGAATGAGGGGTGACCTGATAGACAGTTTCCTTCCTCTCAGCTCTTCTGGATTCCAGTGCATACAGGCTCAGAGACATTAAAGTCTCATATTATGACAAGTCCTTCAACCCTGGAATCATTTTCGTGAACCCCCTTTGAACCCTCTCCAATTTCAGCACATCCATTCTCGGGTAAGGGGACAAAAACTCCTCACAATACTTCAAGTGAGACCTCACCAGTGTTTTATAATCTTTCAATATTATATGCTTACTTTTATATTCTTGTCCTCTTGAAATGAATTCTAACGTCGCATTTACCTTTCTCACAACCGATTCAACCTCTAAATTAACCTTCAGGCAATCCTACACAAAGGACTGCCAAGTCCCGTTGCACATCATTCATTTTTGTTGTTTTTTCTCTATTTAAAATATAATCAGTGTTGGACACATGGACTAATACAGTGATACTGGCGGTAAACGTTCAGTCGATGTGCTGCTCACGGTAATCGTAACGTCAGAGCTAACTGTCCTGTCTGAGTGGGTACAGAGTTGATGTCAGGGGTAAGAACTTTACGGATTGAGAACTGAACAGTCCGAGAGCAGGTCTGGCAGAGTTCACTGGAGTCCAGGTTCTGCGACCACCGTAAAGGTTGTATTGTATTCTTTCACCACAGGAATAAAATGAAAGTTATAGTCCGAGATCGCATGACTCTGTCTCACTTACCAGTGACACGCAGAGTGACGGTCGCTGAGGTTTGGGAGCCACTAGTTGGAACCATATTCACACGGTATTCCCCGCTGTCCGACATGTTCACCGACTTCAGCAGAAGCGACCCGTTGGTAGTGAATAACTCTGCCCGCGATCTGTACTCAGTATCTAGAATCTCAGTCTGACCGATCCACTGGGCGATTATTCCCCCATTAAAAAACCAATATCCTCTGCTGACGCTGGACGACGGCCGGACTGAAAAAAGCGCATCAGCCCCAGCGGCGACATTTATCTGGCTGTGCTCAACGATAATAGTAAACTGCTGGGACTCACCTGAGAAAGAGAAAATCATATGAGGGAAAAGCGACAGACGCGAATAGACTTGGGACCTGCACTTAACTCAATCTGTACAGATACCAGGGATCTGTTCTTAGCTCAGTAAGGTCGATAAATATAACCTGATCTTCATGCCTCCTACCACCCGTCACTCTGATGGTTATCCGCCACTGAGGGTTCGAGAGAGTGACCCTCACCCGCCGTTATGTGGAGACAAAGAACGAGAGCTGCGAAGGGCAGTCCCGACATCCCGAGAGAGCAGCGCCGATCTCTGTTACACTCGGAGACTGAGCCGCACTTCCTGGTTTGCGTGTCAGATGTCTGGCTGCTGACGTCACAAGCGGCAGCGCTGATTGGATCAGAGAGTCTGTACTTTGCTCAAATCTACATCAAATCCTGTGTGTTGTTCTCCAACGATCTGCTGCTGTGTGGAATCCGATAATGATCTCAAAGAGAGTTTCTCTCACCCACCGACATGAAGAGAAAGAGAGAGAGTAAAGTGAACGTCATCCACGCGATCCCGAGAGAGCGGCGCCTGTCTCTGTTGCATTCGGAGAGTGAGCCTCATTTCCTGGTCTCCATGGGAGATCCCGAGAGCCCGTTATCTGGTTTAAGCTCCTTCTGAGAGAATCTCTGCTTGGCCTCACATAGTCATACATTCACAAAGAAAGGCACGTCAGCGGCTGTAATCCATTAGGTGATAGAAACATAGAAACAGAGAAAGCCTACAGCACAATAAAGGCCATTCGGCCCACAAAGCTTGAAGAGATTTGGTATGGGTATGTCACCAATAACTGGGAAATGCAAGCACATGCAAGGCGGAGAGTATTCTGACTGTTTCCATCACCGTCTGGTGAGCAGGCTGCAATGCACAGGATCGACACAGATTGCAGAGGCTTGTGTACAACAATCACATTCATCACAGTGCAAGCCTCTTCATAATCGAGAAAATCTTCAAAAGGTGGATCCTCAGGAATACCAGGTCCACAATTAAGGGTGATCACCGTCAGGTATATGCTCTTGTCTCATTACAACCATTAATCTCATTAAACGCCGGGTGAGTGACACTGACTTTCGGATACTTTTTGAGATGCTCGAAAGAGAGAGAGAGGGGGGCAGAGAGAGAGACAGAGACAGAGAGAGACAGAGAGAGACAAGAGAGAGACAGAGAGAGAGTGATAGAGAGAGAGAGAGACAGAGAGTGATAGAGAGAGAGGGGGTAAAGGAAGAGAGAGAGAGGGGAGAGAGAGAGGTGGAGTTATTTGATGGACAAACGATGTTACGGTTTCTCTGCAGCTTGTTTACTTTTCACAGGGACAGTCACGGACACACAGACTCACACAGTTCAGAGTCAAGATGGATTCGGTCAATGGAAGACACGAGTGAGTCGGTCGCTGGTTTAAACTATCAGTAGCCCGAAAGGGTGTGAATTAAGATCGATCCTGAGTATTGACAAATGACTCTCACAAGTTCTGCAACTCGATGTTTTGCAGAGAAGAGAAGAGAGGAGAGGAAGGCTTGAAACTGAAGAAACCTAGTGACAAAGAGGTCACTGTTCGGACTCTCTTTCCCCGTAAGGGGTGAGTTCGTTTTCATTCGGATACGAAAGTTGGTGATAATCCATGCGTGGATTCTGTTTGAGTATGCTGTGGCCGCCACTTTGGGATTTCCCGCAGCTGAATCCGGGTGTGGTACCTCATGTGCTGAAAGGATATTCGTTGAAGATCACTGTCGATGATATTTCGTGTGTGGAGTGGAACAACCTCGGAGATAAAACCTACTGCAATTGCTATTTCGTATTGCTGTCGTGGAATCTGTGGAATATCGATGTAATTGCCCTCGCACAACATTCGCCTTTGGATGACAAACAGTTCGCATTATTTAACCTGTGCATTTAAACTGAACTGTCTAACACAACATAGCAAAACTGTATCACTTACCAGCTGAGTTTGATGAAGTTTTGTGGATTTATATATTTACACCTATAACACCGTTAACTCTTGATTTACCTGGTTTAGGTTACTAGCTGACGTAGTTACTACTAAAATAGTGGTTTGTTAACAGCAAAACCAGACTCCGGGTGTGTTCCATTGCTACTGATGCCTCCACAGCGTTGCGTGTCCGTCACACGCAGAAAATGCCGGAGGAACTCAGCAGGCTGGGCAGCAGAAGGTAGAAGTGGAATATAGTAAACATTCGACATTTCGGGGCCCCAGTCCCTTCATCAGGACTGGAAAGGAGGTTCGAAGGAGTCAGACTAAGAGAGTACCGGAAGTGGAGGAAGAAGAACAAGGTGGCATGTGGTAGGCAGAAAAAGGGTAAGGGGCTGGGCTGAGGTAAGGAGCTGTTCACTTGGTTTGCGGAAGAGATAGAGGGCAGGAGAGGGAGGCTGTCTAACTGGAGAGGAAATAAGACTACGGAAGAAAGGGGAAGGGAGAAGAGGAACAGAGGGAGGTTACGGGCAGGTAAGGAGATAGAAAGGGAAAGGGGAATGGGGAATGTTAAAGGAGAGGGGATCAGAGCAGTGTCAGAAATTCAACAGCAAAGTTGAGGACAGTTGGAATTTTGAGGCAAAGTTGGTGAATTTGTTGAATCAGCATGGGCGCAGGAAAAGCAACTGCGCAGACGACATTTTGAGACCGGAAAACTTCACGAGCACACCAAGCAAACGAAACCCCCTGCACTAAGGGCCAGTCAATGTCAGGAAAATTAAAATCTCCCATCAGAAGAACCCTATCATTGTTTCACTGTTCCAGAATCTGCCTCTGTACTGTATTTTCTCCTCGATATCCTCCGTCTCGTCATTTTTTACAATAATAGTTATCTAAGCTTCCATATTTGCACGAATCTGATTTGCTGGATGCTATTTTGAATATGAATCCTTTAGTAAGAGATTCTATTGGTAGAATTTATAATTTATTTTTACTACAAAAAATAACCTCTCACTAAAGATTAAACAAGATTGAGAGAGAGAACTTAATATGAATTTTGTTAACGAAGATTGGTTGTGAGTTCTGAAAATGGTCAATTCTTCTTTGATATGTGCCAATCACTGTTTAATTTAATTTAAAGTTGTTCACTGTTATTATTTAACAAAGGAGAGACTATCTAAAATATTTCCGAACATAGACAATTACTGCGATAGGTGTAAAACTGAATTAGGCACTTTGTCTCAATGTTCTGGTGATGTCCTTCATTAAAATCCTTTTGGAAATCTTAACTTTCTACAACTTCTAAAGCTCTGAAAATTAATTTACAACCTAATACATTAACTGCTCTATCTGGAATAGTTCCGCATCATATTCAGGGTATTTCATCTTCAGACCAACATGTAATTGCATTTGTTACATTGTTGGCAAGAAGGGCTATTTTATTAAAATGGAAAGACACCTCTGCCCCTACATTAATTCAAGGGTTTTCTCAAGTAATTTTTTGTCTCAGTTTGGAAAAAGCACAAGTAGAACTTTTGATCCTCGATTTGATTTTGAGAGAGGATGGGGCTCCTTTGCCAAATATTATCATTTAATTTGAATTATTTTATATGGTTTCCTTCCAATTTTATTTAAAATAAACATGAATTGGCGGTTGATGATTCATTTTTTATGTATATGGACGATGGTAAGTATTGCTCCGGGAGCTGATTCCTAATGTTTTTATTCTTTTTTCTGTCTCTTTCTCTTGTAGTTAGTGGGGTTTCTGTTTTTTTTTTCAGTAAGTTGGGGTTCTCTTTTTTCCTTCTTTTCTTTATATAAGTATTTTCATTATCATATATTATCCTTTTTTGATAAGTTTATTTCTTCATATTTAATAATTATATATATTGTTGAAGCTCTGTATCATTTTATAGCTGTCGAAGATTATGTATCAGACAAAAGATTTTTAAAATGAAAATGAATATATTTCATTACAGTAATTAATTTCCTGGTTTTTTGATTTGTTTCAGCCTGTTTCTTTGCTACAAATCACAATACAAAACAGGTGAGCTCTACCTGCAGTCTGTTTCTGAGCCACCTGGAACCTCCTGTACACACCAAACACCGTGCCCTGTTACTGAGCTTAAGTACCCTCCCTCCTCTGACTCCATCTTGCATTACACACAGCCACCCACAGTGTCTTCCTGTTCAAAGTGCGCATCTACTCTCCTTTTCACCCTCCAGGGGTCCCATGGTTTACCCTAGTTTTACTGTCAAATTACATATCCACCACCCCTTGTTACCACTGTCCATCACCTCTCAAACCCTGCCGTGGTCTCCATGTTTACACATCTGACGTCACTCCCATCTTTCAATCAGCCGCGTTTAACTGGACACCTCTGTCACGTGTCAGCTGCCATCGCACCCTCCACGCTCGACTCTTTATATAAATATCTCCCTCTTTATCATTCAGAAGATGACAGGCGATGACAGTGGAAAATTCATTGATACATTTTCTAACACCATTTCGACTCTCTGCCCGTAACAACTGCCCATCAAAGCCTCGCTGCTGGATCACTTATCCCACACTAGATCTTGCACCAGCCGACTTTGTAAACTATCTCACTGCCCTGGTGGTGTTCAGTATCGCTGCAGGGTCTCGACACGACCCGTGACGGCTCATTGCCCTTCTCAGATATTGCATGACCGCTGATTTCTCAACATTTATTGTGTCCATTATTTTCACACTCTCTCTCCTGTCCTTTCCAGTGATACACTTTGTGCGTGACCTGCTGTAGTCTTAATTTCGCAAGTGCATGTTCTGTTTCCTCAATAATAGACCGCTGCAAATTCCCCAAGCTAGAGGTCAAACTTTCCTCGCCTCATTTCTCCGTTTCTGCTTCTTCCGCTTTCATGAAATAGCGAAGTGTGCTTCACCGCGCTCTGTAGTAACTTCGGTAAAACATAAGGAGTTGGAGAAGAGGACAACCAAAGGTTCAACACACTCAATTGTCAGACCTTGTGAAACCTCCTGTTGCAGATGGTCAGATCCAAGAGTCGAGCTTATAAACATGTGTCAATTTCATTTAGACTGTGCTTTCTCACGGCACCTATTCCCCCACAAAGTTCCGCCTTCCCCACAAGTACAAAACAATATGCGCCAACCTCCTCAGCTATTTGCCTTCTTCCTCAACTTACTTCTGTGCGGCCTTTTGCATAGAACGGAATTTTAACCCTTGACAATCTGTTCTAAATATTCATAATTGTAAAGCTGGCTTTTCTTAGCTGATGATGCAAATATTGGAGGCGTAATGGACACTGAAGAAGGTTTTCAAAGTTTGCAGACGGATCTGGAACAGCTGGAAAATTGGCTGAAAAATGGCAGACGTATTTTAATACAGACAACTGTGAGGTATTGCACTTTGGAAGGAAAACAAAAACAAGGTAGAACATACAAGGTAAATGGTAGGGCATTGAGGAGTGCAGTAGAACAGAGGGATCTAGGAATACAGGTACAACATTCCCTAAAAGTGGCGTCACAGGTAGATAGGGTAATAAAGAGAGCTTTTGGTACATTGGCCTTTATAAATCAAAGTATTGAGTATAAGATCTGGAATGTTATGGTGAGAATAGCCCAGGTGTATGGAGGGATATGGTCCAGGTGCAGGTCAGTGGGACTAGGCAGAAAAATGGTTTGTCAGAGCCAAGAAGGGCCAAAAGGCTTTTTTTCTGTGCTGTAATGTTCTGTGGTTCAATGGTTCTAAGGTTGAAGGCAAGCACAGTTTATATAGATTGGGAGTATTTAGAATTTTAGCTGCAGCGAGAATTTGTTTTTCAATGTAATGTCTCTTAAACGGGAACAAAGAAACTCTCTAAGTAAACACGTTCTGGTTCACGCCTCCAATTCCCATCACGGGTGCCTAAAATATCGCAGTTACGTCATTATTTATCACCCAGGCAGTCGTGCCCGTATATTCCTGACGCCCACCGACTGTGAGTCTGAGGCTGCAGTCAGACCGGCCGAGATCTCCTGAAGTCGGGGAGCCGGCTCTATATGGCGATTAGCCGACCGGAGTTCATGTTAGAAATGTCAGTGGGTTAACTTCAACAATTCGTCCGATATTCTTTCCGGATTAAAATAAGTGACTAAATAAACTGAAACTCGTAAAAACGTGTTTTTGTGATCAGTTTACATAGGAGCATTTGTGAGCTGCAATGAGGATTTACCAATAGTGACGTCGCCAGAGTGAACCACGTGGGAACTTGCGGGGATTTGGTTGGTCAAGAGCACAGATACACAGCTTCTGATTACAATGCAGACAGGGTTCACGGTCCTCAATATAGGGAGCCAATCAGAAAGAAGTAATAAGTTCTTTACAATGTCTGTTACCTATCTGTTTTTTTTTCTTTTAATTCTCGACCAAGAGATAGAGGACTTGAAACTCTGAAGATATTTCGGAGAGATAGTTTGAAAAACCTCTGGACACTGACCGGGCGATTTAGAACGTTACATCAACGCTTCTGGCCAATCAGCCACGAGGTTCTTGAGTGATATTTGATTTACCGTGCGGGTGGAGGCGAAATGGTCATCTGACGTTACTATTTAATATGATCTGATAATGGCCAATGAACCTGCTGCCCCAGTGACCCGCGACCGGCTGCACTATGGTGGCGCGCCTGAGTTGAATAGGCTTTAAAGTGCTCACTGATGCAAAACATATAATCCAGGACATAGTCAATTGGTCAGATAGCATCCATGGAGGCGCTAAGGAATATCTAATCGACCTCGGAGCCATTTTTCCTGATCGCCCTTGACACATCCATGCACCAGCCGCTTATACTGCATGGCTTTGAAGAGACACGTGTTCAACAACAAAGGATTCTTTCACGCTCCCCTTTCTACATCCTTTGTACATCATGGTTGTTTAGCTGTACCACCCGTTCCCTGGCTCAATGCAACACTCCTCTGCAGGACGCCGTATAAATGTTTCCTGAACATTTGCCACATTTCTGCCTTGGATTCCACTGAGAACATCTGCTCCCAGTTTATGCTCCCAGGTTCCTGCCTGATAGCATCATATTTACCCCTATCCCAATTAGAAGTTTTTCCAAATTGTCTGTTCCAATCCGTCTCAAGCGCTATGGCAAAGAGACAGAATTGTGATCACTATCTCTAAAATGGTCTCCAACCGAGGGGTCTGATACCTCACAGTGTTAATATTCCAATACCAGGTCAGGTACAGCCTCTCCCCTATTTGGCCTATCTACATATTGCGTCAGGAAAACTTCCCCAGCACATCCAACACACTGCACCTCATCTAAACGCCTTGCTCGAAGGAGACGCCAGTCAATATTAGGGAAGTTAAAATCTCCCATCAGAACAACCCCATTATTATTTCACTGCTCCACAATTTGTTTCTCTATTTGCTCCTCGATGTCCCTGTTCCGATTGGGGTGGGGTGGGGTCTATAATAACACCTATTAGGGCTTTTACCTCCCTCCTGTTTCTGCTTTCCACCCACACTGACTCAGTGGATAATCCTTCCATGAATTCCTCCTATTCTGCAACCCTGACAATATCCCTGATTAGCAATGCCACGCCCTCATCTCTGTTGCCTACTTCCGTTTCTTTTTCCAAACAGCTAATGTCCGGCACGCTCCACATTCCGGCCACTGAGATATCGACGTCTCTGTGACGGCCACAACGTCATGGTCCTACGTA
This sequence comes from Hemitrygon akajei, assembly GCF_048418815.1. Classification (NCBI taxonomy): domain Eukaryota; kingdom Metazoa; phylum Chordata; class Chondrichthyes; order Myliobatiformes; family Dasyatidae; genus Hemitrygon; species Hemitrygon akajei. The sequence continues at coordinate 4,215,279 of NW_027331961.1, forward strand.
TTGATCGGCATTCTAATTACATTCGCCTTGTGTGGGATACTCCGTGCATGAAAATAGACGCATCTCAGACCATTAGGCTGAGTGAATCCCTGTTCTATCATCAGCCCGTCCTCCCTCACAAACTCCCTGCATACTGTCTCTACTTGTGCGCCAACCGCCCGATCCTCTGCCTCTTCTCTTTGCTCCCCGGCCCCTGCAAATGTAGCTTAAACCCTCCCCAATAGCATTAACAAACCACCCCTCCAGGATATTCATTGTACACTGTAATCGTGATTTGAGGATTTGGGGTTGGACCGACGGTTCTAAACAGATGGCGGCCATGGAACCATAACTTCCATTCTCCCCGACTGAGAATCAGGGGAATTTCTCAAAATAAAAATCACATAGAAAATATGGAGTTACACTAATTTACGTTTGAAACATGAATCTGGAAATAAGAACATCAACTACACTAGTTTGCTACAGGTTTCATTCAATCTCATGAGAAAAAATGTAAAATCCAACACCTACAGTGTCCAGATAAAGTATTCACCAGCTTTCATGATCTATTACTGTACAGCTTTGAATCACAGTCGATTTAATTCGGCATTTTTGACACAGATCAACAACAGCAATATATATATTGCATATATATATATATGCATGTGTGTGTGTGTGTGTGTGTGTGTGTGTGTGTGTGTGTGTGTGTGTGTATCCTCGGGTTAAAGTGAAAACAGATCTCCACAAAGCGATCTTAATTAACAAGAAAGATAAACACAAAATAATTGATTGCATGAATATTCCCCTCCCCCACCGTTAATAGGACAGACCAAATCATTTTGATGCGGTCAGTTCGTTTCAGAAGTCCCAGAATTAGTTAAACGGAGATAAGTTTTTGGAGACCTCCATACAGTCCAGTTGTTTCAATTAATCGCTGAACAAATACACCTGCATCAGGAAGGTCCAGCTGCTGTTAGAATGGACCCCGGCAAAAAATTACACCAGGAGGGCAAATGAACACTCCAAGCAGGTCCACGGAAAGGAGATGGAAAAGCACATGCCAGGAATGGGTTCCAAGTCACTGAATATTCCTTGGAGTGCAGTTAAGTCAAACGTAGGAAAGAATATGGCACAGCTGTAAATTTGACTAGATCAGGCCGTCCTTAGAAACGCAGTGACCGCTCAAGAAGGGGACAAAGGAGAGAGACCACCAAGAGATATATGACAATTCTGGAGGAGTTGCAACCTTCAGTGTCTGAGATGGGAGAGAATGCTCATACAACAACTGTTACCCAGGTGCTTCACCGGTCGCAGCTTTATGGGGCAGAGACACAGAGAAAACCACTCTTGAAAATGAAGACATAGCCACATCAAATCGCATATAGAGCTGCCAGAAGGTATGTGGGAGACTCTAACGTCAGCTAGGGGAAGGTTCTATGTTCTGATGAAACCAAAACTGGGCTTTTTGCCCATCAGACATAATGCTGTGTTTGCCGAAAGCCACACCCCGCACATCATCAAAAAAGCACCATCCCTACCGTGAAGCATGGTGGTCGCTATATTACGCTGTGGGGATGCCTCGCTGCATCGCGCCATGAAAGGCTTATGAATTTAGAGGGTCAAACGAATGCAGGGAAATTCAGGGAGTTGTCGCTGCAGCGACACCTGCTGGTTGAATGATGTCACAGCAGCAGGTTTGCACTTCGTGTCAGGGAGACCATAAAGCTGATTGTGGACTTGAGAAAGGGTAGGATCAGGGAACACGGGCCATTCTCAGGGAGGGATCAGAACTAGAGAAAGTATGCGATTTTAAATTCCTCGGCGTCAGCATCTCTGAGGATCTAACCTGGTCTCAACACATTTATGCGGCTATATTTTTATAAGGGGTTTGAAGATACTTGCTTTGTCGCATAAAACACAGGACAACTTCCACAGATGTGCCGTGGTAAGGATTCTGACAGGCCGCAGTGCCACATCGGGGGTGGTGGAGGGATGATTGCAAACTGCGGAGGGTCGTAAGAAGCTACAGGATGTTGTAAAATCATCATGGATACCAGCCTCCGCAGTCTCCAAGACATCTTCAAGGAGCGGTGCCACAGAAAGGGGGCGTCCATCGGAAAGGAAACCCGCCACCCAAGGCATCCCCTCCTCTCACTACTGCCATCTGTTAGGAGGAACAGAAGCCTGAAGTCACACCCTCAACGCTTCAGGAACTGATTCTTCCCCTCGGCAATACGATTACTAATTGGATATTGAACCCATGAATATTACCTCCCTTTTTGATTTAAATTTATTTTAAATTTATATATATATATTCTGTCTGTAATTATTTATCCTCATTTATTTATTTTCTGTATTATAATGCATTGCACTGTTACCGCTAAGATAACAGATTTCACGACATATGCTGGATGGGGGTTTCTTTTCCGTAATTCTCAAAACAAAACACGTGAGCTCCACCTGCAATCTACTCCGGAGGTTATTTAAACCTTCAATAACTGATCCCATTTTTCTATTATGGAGAAATAAGGGGTCTGTGTTTTTTGCAGATTTATTTTGTGATGGTCTATTGATGACTTTTGAAGAGTTAATTAGTAAATATTTTCTCCTTCATACACACTTCTTGTAATAGTTCCAGGTTAGACATTTTTTACAATAATAGTTATCTAAGTGTCCATATTTGCACGAATATAATTTGCTGGATACTATTTTGAATATGAATCCTTTAGTAAGAGGTTCTATTGTAGATTTGGCAATATTCTTGCCAATTATATTGTTGGCAAGAAGAGCTATTTTATTAAAATGAAAAGACACCTCTGTCCCTACATTAATTCAGTGGTTTTCTCAAGTGATGTTATGTCTCAGTTTGGAAAAAAAATCAGAAGCAGAACATTTGATCCTCGATTTGATTTTGAGAGAGGATGGGGCTCTTTTGCCAAATATTATCATTTAATTTGAATTATTTTATATGGTTTCTTTCCAATTTTATTTAAAATAAACATGAATTGGCGGTTGATGATTTATTTTTTATGCATATGGACGATGGTAAGTCGTATTGCTCCGGGAGTTGATTCCTAATTTTTTTTTCTTCTATTTTTTTCTTTTTTCTTTCTCTTGTAATTAGTCGGGTTCTCTTTTTCTTTCTTTTCCTTATATAAGTTTTTTCATTTTCATATATTATCCTTTTTGATAAGTTTTTTTCTTCAGCTTTATTAATTGTTGAAGCTCTGTATCATTTTATAGCTGTCGAAGATTATGTATCAATAAAAAGATTTTAAAATTGAAAATGAATATATTTCATTACAGTAATATATTTCATGGTTTATTGATTTATTCAGCCTGTTTCTTTGCTGTAAATCACAAAACAAAACAGGTGACCTCTACCTGCAGTCTGTTTCTGAGCCACCTGGAACCTCCTGTACACACCAAACACTCCCGCGCCCTGTTACTGAGCTTAATTACCCTCCCTCCTCTGACTCCATTTTGCATTACACACAGACACCCACAGTGTCTTCTCGCTCAAAGTGCGCATCTGCTCTCCTTTTCATCCTCCAGGGGTCCCATGGTTTATCCTGGTTTTACTGTCAAATTACATATCCACCACCCCTTGTTACCACTGTCCATCACCTCTCAACCCCTGCCGTGATCTCCATGTTTACACATCTGACGTCACTCCCATCTTCCAATCAGCCGCGTTTAACTGGATACCTCTGTCACGTGTCAGCTCCCATCGCACCCTCCACGCTCGACTCTTTATATAAATATCTCCCTCTTTATCATTCAGAAGATGACAGGCGATGACAGTGGAGAATTCTTTGATACATTTTCTATCACCATTTCTACTCTCTGCCCGTAGCAACTGCCCATCAAAGCCTCGCAGCTGGATCACTTATCCCACACTAGATCTTGCACCAGCCGACTTTGTAAACGATCTCACTGCCCTGGTGGTGTTCAGTATCGCTGCAGGGTCTCGACACGACCCGTGACGGCTCATTGCCCTCCACAGGTTTTGCATGACCGCCGATTTCTCAACATTTATTGTGTCCATAATTTCCACACTCTCTCTCCTGTCCTTTCCAGTAATACATTTTGTACGTGACCTGCTGCAGTCTTAATTTCGCAGGTGCATGTTCTGTTTCCTCAATAATAGACCGCTGCAAATTCTCCAAGCTAGAGGTCAAACTTACCTCGCCTCATTTCTCCGTTTCTCCTTCTTCCGCTTTCATGAAACAGCGAAGTCTCCTTCACCGCGCTCTGGAGTAACTTCGGTAAAACATAAGGAGTTGGAGAAGAGGACAACCAAAGGTTCTGCACACTCCGTTGTCAGACCTTGTGAAACCTCCTGTTGCAGATGCTCAGATCCAAGAGTCGAGCTTATAAACATATGTCAATTTCATTTAGACTCTGCTTTCTCACGGCACCTGTTCCCCCACAAAGTTCCACCTTCCCCACAAGTACAAAACAATATGCGCCAACCTCCTCAGCTATTTGCCTTCTTCCTCATTTTACTTCTGTGCGCTCTGTTGCAAAGAACCGAATTTTAACCCTTGACAATCTTTTCTAAACATTCACAATTGAAAAGTTGGCTTTCGTTAAAGGCAGCACAGATTATATAGATTGGGAGCATTTAGAACTTCAGCTGCAGGGAGAATTTGTTTTTTCAGTGTAACGTCTCTCAAACTGGAAGAAAGAAACTCTCTAAGTAAACAGGTTCTGGTTCTCGCCTCCAATTCCCATCACGGATGGGAATATCGCAGTTATATAGCAGTTACGTCATTATTTATCACCAAGGCATTCCTGCCCGTATCTTCCTGACGCCCACCGACTGTGAGTCTGAGGTTGCAGTCAGATCGGCCGAGATCTCCTGCAGTCGGCGAGCTGACTCTATATGGCGATTAGCCGACCTGAGTTCATGTTTGAAATGTCAGTGGGTTAACTTCAACAGTTCGTCCGATATTCTGTCCGGATTAAAATAAGCGAATAAATAGATTGAAACTCGTAAAAAACGTGTTTTTGCGATCAGTTTACAAAGGAGTATTTGTGAGCTGCAGTGAGGATTTGTCAATAGTGACGTCACCATCGTGAACCACGTGGGAACTTGCGGGGACTTGTTTGGACAAGAGCACAGATAAACAGCTCCTGATTGCACTGCAGACAGGGTTCACATCCCTCAACATAGGGAGCCAATCAGAAAGAAGGAAATGTGCTTTACACTGACTGTTAAGAATCTTTATTTTCTTTTCATTCTCGACCAACAGATAGAGGACTTGAAATTCTGAAGATATTTAGGACAGATAGATTGAAAAAATACTCTGGACACTGAGGGGACGAGTTAGAACGTTACATCTACACTTCTGGCTAATCAGCTACGAGATTCCTGAGTGATGTTTTAGTCAGAGGGCGGGGGAAGGGGGATGGTCATCTGATTTTTCTATTTAATATTATCTGATATTGGCCCATCAACCTGCTGCCCCAGCGACCCTTGACCGGCTATGCTGTGGTGGCGCACCTCAGTGGAATAGGCTTTAAAATGCTTTCTGACACAAAACATACAATCCAGGACATAGTCAATTGGTCAGACAGCATCCATGGAGCCGCAAAGGAATATGAACTCGATCTCGGAGCCATTTTACCTCAGCGCCCATGGCACATCCATGCACCAGCCGCTTATACTGTTATGGTCCGGTCTGGAGCCCGCATTCCGGGTCTTGATCCGGTCCGCCGACTCCGGACTCCGGGACTTGTAGCCGTCCCTCCTTTCACCCTTGAGCCCAGGTAGTCACACCTGTGGATCATCGTGGCTTGTTTGGACTCAAGGAGGCGCACCTGATGCCCATCGGCTGGCGGTGTATATCGGGGGCACTGGGACTGAGTGGAGCTGGGGGGTCATCCTGCTTACCCCGGTCGTCCTGCATATCCTGTTCCTCCGGTTGCCCTGGCTTGGAGTTCCCCTCGTTAAAGACGAGTTCTACGAGTAAGTCTGGCAGTCACCCTGGACCTAGTTCCCTTCCTATCCCTTGCCTGACCGGCGTGCCGTTGCCCGGCGTGGGACTCTGCCCGTTTCCATCCCTCTCTGCCGATAGGTTGTGCCCCGCAACCTACCCAGGTGTCCCGCGACCTGCTCAGGCCCCCGTGTTTCTGCCTGGGAGGTCCGGGCCATGCCCAGGAGTTATTCGGCCCGCCCAGTGAACTCCTAGACCCTGCCTGAACTCCATGAAGAAGCCTGAAGACACACGCTTAGGGATCCAGGAACAGCTTCACCCCTCTGCTGTCGGGTTATAAATGGACATTGAACCCATGAACATTCCCTCACCTTTTCATGTTATTTCTGTTTCCCGCTATTTTACTTTCACTATCTAATATCAATATCCTTTAAACTAATTATTTGAACTGAAAGATGTTGCTTCTACAAGACCACTTTGTCGCCTACCAGTAAATCTGTTACAAAGTTCAGAATTTGTTGAGTTTATTGAAACTCAGATAAAAGAGTTTTTTTCCTCTTTGATAATACAGGAAACGTTTCAAAGTTAGTGATTTGGGATACATTAAATGCTTATTTACGTGATCAGATTATTTCGTAGTAAGGTATGCCAAAGAAACAGACAAGGATGCAAATAGATAAAATTTCTAAACAAATTTAAGATTCAGATTACACCAATGCAACCACTCCAAATATTGATTTGTTTAAAAGAAGAGTGGAATTACAATTACAGTATAACTTAACGTTAACTTATCCTATTGAAGGATATTTGCTTAAATTGAAAATTCAGTTTTATATTTCTGGGGATAATATAATATGCTCTTAGCTTCCCAGTTAAGGGCAGCTAGAGCTAAAATTCGTATTTTAAAGATTCGTAAAGATAATGGGTGTTTAGTTAGTAACCATGAAGACTTTAATAATATTTTTTCGGGGTTTTTATTTTGATCTTTATAAATCTCAATTTAAAGCAGATTCCTGTAAAATGAAGGTTTTTTTCATAAGATTTAATTTCCTCAAATTTCTGTTGAAGATCAACAGATGCTTAATGCTCCAATTACTGAGCATGAAATTCAGAAAGCTATGTTGTCAATGCAATGAGATAAAGCTCCTGCACTCGATGGCTATGTGTTAGGATTTTACAAAAAATAATACTCTCTCAATATCTTTTGGAAATATTTAATGAATCTTTTGAGGAAAGTAGTTTGCCTTCTTTTTATGAAGCTTCTGTTTCCTTAATCATTAAGAAAGATAAAGATTCTAATGAATGTTCATCATTTAGGCGTATTTCATTATTAAATGTGAGGGCAAAAATTCTATCTAAGATAATGGCTAACCATTTGGAACTGCTTAACAAAAATGATTTCTATGACTCAAACAGGCTTTATTAGTTACTCCAGTGAACTCCTAGACCCTGCCTGAACTCCAAGGTCCTAGCTTGCCTGAACTCCGAGATCCTGCCTTGTCTGAACTCTGGGATCCTCCTTTCCTGAACTCTAAGTCTCTCCCGGAAGCCCAGAATCGCCTTGAACGTGCTGTCCCTCACGCACACCACGGTCACCACTTCTTGTCTATCGTTTAGTTGTTCCCGTCCTGCCCCTAGTACTTCAGTGCCTGCGTCCTGCACTTGGGTCCAGCCTCCTGTCCCCTTATGACATAAACTGCATGAGAATAACATATTTGAAGAGACACGTGTTCAACAACAAAGGATTCGTTCACGCTACCTTTTCTACATCCTTTGTACATCATTGCTGTTTAGCTGTACCATCCGTTCCCTGGCTCAATGCAACATACCTCTGCAGGAGGCCGTGTAAATGCTTGCTGAACATTTGCCACATTTCTGCGATGGATTCCCCTGAGGACATCTGCTCCCAGTTTATGCTCCCGTTCCTGGCTGATAGCATCATATTTACCCCTATCACAATTTTCCCAAAGTTTTTTCAAACTGTCTGTTCCAATCCGTCTCGAGCGCTATGGCAAAGAGACAGAATTGTGATCACTATCTCTAAAATGCTCTCCAACCGAGGGGTCTGACACATGACAATGTCAATATTCCAATACCAGGTCAGGTACAGCCTCTCCCCCAGTTGGCCTATCCACATATTGCGTCAGGAAAACTTCCCCAGCACATCCAACAAACTGCACCTCACCTAAACGTCTTGCTCGAAGGAGACGCCAGTCAATATTAGGAAAGTTAAAATCTCTCATCAGAACAACCCCATTATTATTTCACTACTCCACAATTTGTTTCTCTATTTGCTACTCGATGCCCCTGTTCCTATTGGGGGGTCTATAATAACACCCAGTAGGGCTTTTAACTCACTGTTGTTTCTGCGTTCCACCCACACTGACTCAGTGGATAATCCTTCCATGAATTCCTCCTTTTCTGCAACCCAGACAATATCTCTGATTAGCAATGCCACGCCCTCACCTCTTTTGCCTCCTTTCGTTTCTTTTTCCAAACGTCTAAAGCCCGGCACGCTCCACATTCCGGCTACTGAGATATCGACGTCTCTGTGACGGCCACAACGTCATAGACCTACGTATTGAACCGCGCTCTAAGTACATTCGCCTTGTGTATGATACTCCGTGCATGAAAATAGACGCATCTCAGACCATTGGGCTGAGTGAATCCCTGTTCTGTCATCAGCCAGTCCTCCCTCACAAACTCCCTGCATACTGTCTCCAGTTGTGCGCCAACCGCCCGATCCTCTGCCTCTTCTCTTCGCTCCCCCGCCCCTGTATATGTAGCTTAAACCCTCCCCGATAGCATTAACAAACTACCCCGCCAGGATATTCATTGTACATGGTAATCGTGATTTGGAGGATTTGGGCTTGGACCGACTGTTCCAAACAGATGGCGGCCATGGAACCATATCTTCCATTCTCCCCGACTGAGAATCAGGGGAATTTCTAAAAAAAAAGAAAAGAAAAACAAAATCACATAGAAAATATGGAGTTAAACTGATTTACGTTTCAACTATGAATCTGGAAATAGGAACATCAACTACACCAGTTAGCTGCAGGTTTTATTCAATCTCATGAGAAAGTTGTAAAATCGACCACCTACAGTGTCCACATAAAGTATTCACCAGCTTTCATGATCTATTACTGTACAGCATTGAATCACAGTGGAATTAATTCGGCATTTTTGAAACAGAGATCAACAACAGCAATATATATATATATATATATATATATATATATATCTGTGTGTGTGTGTGTGTGTGTGTGTGTGTGTGTGTGTGTGTGTGTGTGTGTGTGTGTGTATCTTCGTGTTAAAGTGAAAACAGATCTCCACAAAGCGATCTTAATTAACAAGAAAAATAAACACAAAATAATTGATTGCATGAATATTCCCCTCCCCCACCGTTAATAGGACAGGCCCAAACATTTTGATGCGGTCAGTTCATTTCAGAAGTCCCAGAATTAGTTAAACGGAGATAAGTTTTTGGAGACCTCCATACAGTCCAGTTGTTTCAATTAATCGCTGAACAAATACACCTGCATCAGGAAGGTCCAGCTGCTGTTAGAATGGACCCCGGCAAAAAAATTACACCAGGAGGACAAATGAACACTCCAAACAGGTCCACGGAAAGGAGATGGAAAAGCACATGTCAGGAATGGGTTCCAAGTCACTGAATATTCCTTGGAGTGCAGTTACGTCAAACGTAGGAAATGGAAAAATATGGCACAGCAGTAAATTTGACTAGGGCAGGCCGTCCTTAGAAACGCAGCGACCGCGCAAGAAGGGGACAAAGGAGAGAGACCACCAAGAGACATATGGCAAGTCTGGAGGAGTTGCAACCTTCAGTGTCTGAGATGGGAGAGAATGCTCACACAACAACTGTTACCCAGGTGCTTCACCGGTCGCAGCTTTATGGGGCAGAGACACAGAGAAAACCACTCTTGAAAATGAAGACATAGCCACATCAAATCGCATATAGAGCTGCCAGAAGGTATGTGGGAGACTCTAACGTCAGCTAGGGGAAGGTTCTATGTTCTGATGAAACCAAAACTGGGCTTTTTGCCCATCAGACATAATGCTGTGTTTGCCGAAAGCCACACCCCGCACATCATCAAAAAAGCACCATCCCTACCGTGAAGCATGGTGGTCGCTATATTACGCTGTGGGGATGCCTCGCTGCATCGCGCCATGAAAGGCTTATGAATTTAGAGGGTCAAACGAATGCAGGGAAATTCAGGGAGTTGTCGCTGCAGCGACACCTGCTGGTTGAGTGATGTCACAGCAGCAGGTTTGCACTTCGTGTCAGGGAGACCATAAAGCTGATTGTGGACTTGAGAAAGGGTAGGATCAGGGAACACGGGCCATTCTCAGGGAGGGATCAGAACTAGAGAAAGTATGCGATTTTAAATTCCTCGGCGTCAGCATCTCTGAGGATCTAACCTGGTCTCAACACATTTATGCGGCTATATTTTTATAAGGGGTTTGAAGATACTTGCTTTGTCGCATAAAACACAGGACAACTTCCACAGATGTGCCGTGGTAAGGATTCTGACAGGCCGCAGTGCCACATCGGGGGTGGTGGAGGGATGATTGCAAACTGCGGAGGGTCGTAAGAAGCTACAGGATGTTGTAAAATCATCATGGATACCAGCCTCCGCAGTCTCCAAGACATCTTCAAGGAGCGGTGCCACAGAAAGGGGGCGTCCATCGGAAAGGAAACCCGCCACCCAAGGCAACCCCTCCTCTCACTGCTGCCATCTGTTAGGAGGAACAGAAGCCTGAAGTCACACCCTCAACGCTTCAGGAACTGATTCTTCCCCTCGGCAATACGATTACTAATTGGATATTGAACCCATGAATATTACCTCCCTTTTTGATTTAAATTTATTTTAAATTTATATATATATATTCTGTCTGTAATTATTTATCCTCATTTATTTATTTTCTGTATTATAATGCATTGCACTGTTACCGCTAAGATAACAGATTTCACGACATATGCTGGATGGGGGTTTCTTTTCCGTAATTCTCAAAACAAAACACGTGAGCTCCACCTGCAATCTACTCCGGAGGTTATTTAAACCTTCAATAACTGATCCCATTTTTCTATTATGGAGAAATAAGGGGTCTGTGTTTTTTGCAGATTTATTTTGTGATGGTCTATTGATGACTTTTGAAGAGTTAATTAGTAAATATTTTCTCCTTCATACACACTTCTTGTAATAGTTCCAGGTTAGACATTTTTTACAATAATAGTTATCTAAGTGTCCATATTTGCACGAATATAATTTGTTGGATACTATTTTGAATATGAATCCTTTAGTAAGAGGTTCTATTGTAGATTTGGCAATATTCTTGCCAATTATATTGTTGGCAAGAAGAGCTATTTTATTAAAATGAAAAGACACCTCTGTCCCTACATTAATTCAGTGGTTTTCTCAAGTGATGTTATGTCTCAGTTTGGAAAAAAAATCAGAAGCAGAGCATTTGATCCTCGATTTGATTTTGAGAGAGGATGGGGCTCTTTTGCCAAATATTATCATTTAATTTGAATTATTTTATATGGTTTCTTTCCAATTTTATTTAAAATAAACATGAATTGGCGGTTGATGATTTATTTTTTTATGCATATGGACGATGGTAAGTCGTATTGCTCCGGGAGTTGATTCCTAATTTTTTTTTCTTCTATTTTTTCTTTTTTCTTTCTCTTGTAATTAGTCGGGTTCTCTTTTTCTTTCTTTTCCTTATATAAGTTTTTTCATTTTTTTCTTCAGCTTTATTAATTGTTGAAGCTCTGTATCATTTTATAGCTGTCGAAGATTATGTATCAATAAAAAGATTTTAAAATTGAAAATGAATATATTTCATTACAGTAATATATTTCATGGTTTATTGATTTATTCAGCCTGTTTCTTTGCTGTAAATCACAAAACAAAACAGGTGACCTCTACCTGCAGTCTGTTTCTGAGCCACCTGGAACCTCCTGTACACACCAAACACTCCCGCGCCCTGTTACTGAGCTTAATTACCCTCCCTCCTCTGACTCCATTTTGCATTACACACAGACACCCACAGTGTCTTCTCGCTCAAAGTGCGCATCTGCTCTCCTTTTCATCCTCCAGGGGTCCCATGGTTTATCCTGGTTTTACTGTCAAATTACATATCCACCACCCCTTGTTACCACTGTCCATCACCTCTCAACCCCTGCCGTGATCTCCATGTTTACACATCTGACGTCACTCCCATCTTCCAATCAGCCGCGTTTAACTGGATACCTCTGTCACGTGTCAGCTCCCATCGCACCCTCCACGCTCGACTCTTTATATAAATATCTCCCTCTTTATCATTCAGAAGATGACAGGCGATGACAGTGGAGAATTCTTTGATACATTTTCTATCACCATTTCTACTCTCTGCCCGTAGCAACTGCCCATCAAAGCCTCGCAGCTGGATCACTTATCCCACACTAGATCTTGCACCAGCCGACTTTGTAAACGATCTCACTGCCCTGGTGGTGTTCAGTATCGCTGCAGGGTCTCGACACGACCCGTGACGGCTCATTGCCCTCCACAGGTTTTGCATGACCGCCGATTTCTCAACATTTATTGTGTCCATAATTTCCACACTCTCTCTCCTGTCCTTTCCAGTAATACATTTTGTACGTGACCTGCTGCAGTCTTAATTTCGCAGGTGCATGTTCTGTTTCCTCAATAATAGACCGCTGCAAATTCTCCAAGCTAGAGGTCAAACTTTCCTCGCCTCATTTCTCCGTTTCTGCTTCTTCCGCTTTCGTGAAAAAGCGAAGTCTCCTTCACCGCGCTCTGGAGTAACTTCGGTAAAACATAAGGAGTTGGAGAAGAGGACAACCAAAGGTTCTGCACACTCCGTTGTCAGACCTTGTGAAACCTCCTGTTGCAGATGCTCAGATCCAAGAGTCGAGCTTATAAACATATGTCAATTTCATTTAGACTCTGCTTTCTCACGGCACCTGTTCCAGCACAAAGTTCCGCCTTCCCCACAAGTACAAAACAATATGCGCCAACCTCCTCAGCTATTTGCCTTCTTCCTCATTTTACTTCTGTGCGCTCTGTTGCAAAGAACCGAATTTTAACCCTTGACAATCTTTTCTAAACATTCACAATTGAAAAGTTGGCTTTCGTTAAAGGCAGCACAGATTATATAGATTGGGAGCATTTAGAACTTCAGCTGCAGGGAGAATTTGTTTTTTCAGTGTAACGTCTCTCAAACTGGAAGAAAGAAACTCTCTAAGTAAACAGGTTCTGGTTCTCGCCTCCAATTCCCATCACGGATGGGAATATCGCAGTTATATAGCAGTTACGTCATTATTTATCACCAAGGCATTCGTGCCCGTATCTTCCTGACGCCCACCGACTGTGAGTCTGAGGTTGCAGTCAGATCGGCCGAGATCTCCTGCAGTCGGCGAGCTGACTCTATATGGCGATTAGCCGACCTGAGTTCATGTTTGAAATGTCAGTGGGTTAACTTCAACAGTTCGTCCGATATTCTGTCCGGATTAAAATAAGCGAATAAATAGATTGAAACTCGTAAAAAACGTGTTTTTGCGATCAGTTTACAAAGGAGTATTTGTGAGCTGCAGTTAGGATTTGCCAATAGTGACGTCACCATCGTGAACCACGTGGGAACTTGCGGGGACTTGGTTGGACAAGAGCACAGATGTACAGCCTCTGATTGCACTGCAGACAGGGTTCACGGCCATCAACATAGGGAGCCAATCAGAAAGCAGGAATAAGTTCTTTACAATGGCTGTTACTAATCTGTCTTTTTCTTTCAATTCCCGACCAGGAGATAGAGGCCTTGAAATTCTGAACATATTTAGGAGAGATAGTATGAAAAAAATTCTGGACACTGAGGGGATGAGTTAGAACGTTACATCAACGCTTCTGGCCAATCAGCCGCGAGGTTCCTGAGTGATGTTTTAGTCACCGTCCGGTGGGGTCGGATGGGCATCTGATGTTTCTATTTAATATGATCTGATAATGGCCAATGAACCTGCTGGCCCGCGACCTGCGACCAGCTACACTATGGTGGCGCACCGCAGTGGAATAGGCTTTAAAATGCTTTCTGATACAAAACATACAATCCAGGACATAGTCAATTGGTCAGACAGCATCCATGGAGGCGCAAAGGAATTTCAACTCTAACTCGGAGCCATTTTACCTGAGCGCCCATGACACATCAATGCACCATCCGCTCATACTGCATGAGAATAACAGCGTTGAGGAGACACGTGTTCAACAACAAAGGATGCACCTTCTGCAATCCCACCAGACATTCGTGTGTTTATTCAATCACCCATCGAGTGCTGCATTTTGTCAATATCTCAGACACCTCAAATACGTCATCCTGGTATTAATGTTCTACTCACGGTCATGGTCTGGGCCTGAATTTTGTAATTCTCTGTGAATTTGCCAACACAGAGTGTTATCTTTCTTCCCAAGACTCCTTGTTTACGTTACATTGTTGTTTATTTTTCCAAACCAGACCGCTAACTCTGTATTTCACAATGCCTGGAATTCCCTTCTGCTGTCCATGTTCGTGCACCAACCCCACCGCCCCCCCCGCCCACCTCCCACCCTTTCCAAATGCTCTTGTGCCTCTGTGACCGCGGTTTGTGGCGGAAGGCGGTGGAGTCGTTCCTGGCAACTGCTGGATGTATAAACTGGCATCAAGGTGTCTATTGCGGTCCAGAATAATCCCAAGACAAGTGTCGGGGGTAAAAGTGCTGATAAATATCTAGTTGTTCGACCAGAGGATTCTCACATCATATCACACGGTATTTAGTGAGCGAATAGTTGTACCTTGCTAATAAGAAGCCCCGGACGGGTCGGATGAATTCATTGGAATTATTGTCACGTGACCGTTTCAGCCGCTGCTCCAGGCTCCCGGACAAGAGAAAATCGAGGCGAGTCTGAAGGTTGAGAGTCACACACTGCTGTGTTTCAGATCCTAGCGAAGCATGACTTTAGAAACGGAACCGCCTATAATGTGGGCAATGAGATTATTGAGATCATATCGCACAGCAACGTTGAGAGGGCAAAGGTTGGTGGAAGCATGAGGCTGCCTATCATGGGATGTAGGAGTCCGGGTTGCGGTGAGAGAACTGAGCCGCTGCGATAAAAATATGAGCCACACCCTTCAGTGATGTCTCGGAGTGAAGATGTGACACTCGAGAGACGTGTGACGGAGACAGGGATAATGGTTGGAAAGAAAAGGTAGAAGTTCTGAACACTGGCTTCTTCCCCGATGGTTGCCCTTCTCATGTGTGAATTCCCGGCCAACCGTCCTCTTCCATTCACCAGTGACGTCATCTGAGGAAACAATGCACAATTCATGTCGGCTATCTTAGCAACCGGAGGGGAATAAAGTTGATGAGACCAAATACGGGCGATATTTCCTTATTCGGCGTCAGACATCGTGTCAATGAGAATTTGCAGACAGTTTATCTGTTTCGCAAGGCCACAGGCCCACGACAATTATTCCTCGGAATAGCATTGACTTGCTGCCCGTCGCCGCTGACACCAGTCCTACAGTGTTACATGTTTTTTAATCACTTATACTTTCTTTGATAGGTCGTATCCATGCCTTGAAAGGGATGATTTTACCCAGATATTTATATTTTTTTCAAAATATTCCTATCTTTTGTAATTAAAAAAATAGATCAAATTGACTGTAATATTTCGTCCTTTATTTGGAATAATAAAAGATCAAGAATTAATAAGTTCATTTACAAAAATCTGAAAAAAATGGTGGACTTGCACTTCCTAATTTAATACTGTATTATTGGGCTGTTAATACTCGACAATTATGTTTTTAGCTATATTGGCATGGCAAGAGCCAAAGACCAGCTTGGATTGATTCGGAATTAAAAGCCATCAAACAGTTTCATTAAACCTCATCATTAGGAGCTCAATTACCTTTACATCTCTCTAAAATTCAAAATTTAACTCTCTGCCCTGTTATTAAGCAGTCCTTACGGATTTGGTTTCAGTATCGCAATTTTTACAAACAAAAATTAAACAATTTAAGTTGTCTAGCTCTCTATGTCGATTTTAAAAATTTAATCCTTCAATAACTGATCCCATTTTTCTATTATGGAGAAATAACGGGTCTGTTTGTTTGTAGATTTATTTTGTGATGGTCAATTGATGACTTTTGAAGAGTTAATTAGTAAATATTCTCTCTCTCATACACACTTTTTCCAATATTTTCAGTTCAGACATTTTTTTCAATAGTACTTATCTAAGCTTCCATATTTGCACGAATCTGATTTGCTCAATACTATTTTGAATATGAATCCTTTAGTAAGAGGTGATATTGGTAGAATATTTACTACAAAAGATAACCTTTCACTAAAGATTAAACAAGATTGAGAAAGAGAACTTAATATGACTTTTGTTAACGAAGATTGGTTGCGAGTTCTGAAAATGGTCAATTCTTCTTTGATCTGTGCCAATCACTGTTTAATTCAATTTAGAATTGTTCACCGTTATTATTTAACAAAGGAGCGACTATCTAAAATATTTCCTAACATAGTCAATGACTGCGAGAGGTGTAAAACTGAATTAGCCACTTTGTCTCAAATGTTCTGGTCATGTCCTTCATTAAAATCCTTTTGGAAATCTTTATTTTCTACAATTTCTAAAGCTCTGATAATTAATTTACAACCTAATACATTAACTGCTCTATCTGGAATAGTTCCGCATCATATTCAGGTAATTTCATCTTCAGACCAACATGTAATTGCATTTGTTACATTGTTGGCAAGAAGGGCTATTTTATTAAAATGGAAAGACACCTCTGTCCCTACATTAATTCAGTGGTTTCCTCAAGTAATGATATCTCAGTTTGGAAAAAAATCAGAAGTAGAACTTTTGATTCTCGATTTGATTTTGAGAGAGGATGGGGCTCTTTTGCCAAATATTATCAATTAATTTGAATTATTTTATATGGTTTCCTTCCGATTTCATTTAAAATAAACATGAATTGGCGGTTGATGATTCATTTTTTTATATATATATGGACGATGGCAAGTCGTATTGCTCCGGGAGTTGTTCCCCAATTTTTTATTTTTTTTTATTTTTCCTTCTTTTCTTTATATAATTGTTATCATTATCATATATTATCCTTTTTGATAAGTTTTTTTCATCAGCTTTATTAATTGTTGAAGCTCTGTATCATTGTATAGCTGTCGAAGATTATGAATCAATAAAAAGATTTTAAAAATGAAAATGAATATATTTCATTACAGTAATTAATTTCCTGGTTTATTGACTTGTTTCAGCCTGTTTCTTTGCTGCAAATCACAGAACAAAACAGGTGAGCTCTACCTGCAGTCTGTTTCTGAGCCACCTGGAACCTCCTGTACACACCAAACACCGCGCCCTGTTACTGAGCTTAATTACCCTCACTCCTCTGACTCCATCTTGCATTACACACAGCCACCCACAGTGTCTTCCTGTTCAAAGTGCGCATCTGCTCTCCTTTTCACCCTCCAGGGGTCCCATGGTTTATCCTGGTTTTACTGTCAAATTACATATCCACAACCCCTTGTTGCCAGTGTTCATCACCTTTCAACCCCTGCCGTGGTCTCCATGTTTACACATCTGACGTCACTCCCATTTTCCAATCAGCCGCGCTTAACTGGACACCTCTGTCACGTGTCAGCTCCCATCGCACCCTCCACGCTCGACTCTTTATATAAATATCTCCCTCTTTATCATTCAGAAGATGACAGGCGATGACAGTGGAGAATTCATTGATACATTTTCTAACACCATTTCGACTCTCTGCCCGTAGCAACTGCCCATCAAAGCCTCGCAGCTGGATCACTTATCCCACACTAGATCTTGCACCAGCCGACTTTGTAAACGATCTCACTGCCCTGGTGGTGTTCAGTATCGCTGCAGGGTCTCGACACGACCCGTGACGGCTCATTGCCCTCCACAGGTTTTGCATGACCGCCGATATCTCAACATTTATTGTGTCCATAATTTCCACACTCTCTCTCCTGTCCTTTCCAGTAATACATTTTGTGCGTGACCTGCTGCAGTCTTAATTTCGCAGGTGCATGTTCTGTTTCCTCAATAATAGACCGCTGCAAATTCCCCAAGCGAGAGGTCAAACTTACCTCGCCTCATTTCTCCGTTTCTGCTTCTTCCGCTTTCATGAAACAGCAAAGTCTCCTTCACCGCGCTCTGTAGTAACTTCGGTAAAACATCAGGAGTTGGAGAAGAGGACAACCAAAGGTTCAACACACTCAATTGTCAGGCCTTGTGAAACCTCCTGTTGCAGATGGTCAGATCCAAGAGCCGAGCTTATAAACATATGTCAATTTCATTTAGACTCTGCTTTCTCACGGCACCTGTTCCCCCACAAAGTTCCGCCTTCCCCACAAGTACAAAACAATATGCGCCGACCTCCTCAGCTATTTGCTTCTTCCTCAATTTACTTCTGTGCGCCCTTTTGCAAAGAGCCAAATTTTAACCCCTGACAGTCTTTTCTAAATATTCACAATTGCAAAGCTGGCTTTTCTTTGCTGAAGATACAAATACTGGAGGTGTAATGGACACTGAAGAAGGTTTTCAAAGCTTGCAGAGGGATCTGGACCAGCTGGAAAATGGGCTGATAAATGGCAGACGTAGTGTAATACAGACAAGTGTGAGGTATTGTACTTTGGAAGGAAAAACCAAGGTAGAACATACAAGGTAAATGGTAGGGCATTGAGGAGTGCAGTAGAACACAGGGATCTAGGAATACAGGTGCAAAATTCCCTAAAAGCGGCGTCACAGGGTAGTAAAGAGAGCTTTTGGAACATTGGCCTTTATAAATCAAAGTATTGAGAATAAGAGTTGGAATGCTATGGTGAGGTTGTATGAGACATTGGTGAGGCCGAATTTAGAGTACTTTGTGCAGTTTTGGTCACAGAATTGCAGGAAAGATATTAATAAGGTTGAAAGAGTGCAGAGAAGGTTTACGAGGATGTTGCCGGCACTTGAGAAACTGAGTTACAGAGAAAGGTTGAATAGGTTAGGACTTTATTTCCTGGAGTGTAGGAGAATGAGGGAAGATTTGATAGAGGTGTATAAAATTATGACGGATACAGATAGAGTGAATGCAAGCAGGCTTTTTCCATTGAGGCCAGGGGAGTAAAAGACCAGAGGACATGGGTTAAGTGTGAAGTGGTAAATGCTGGCTCACTTTAACTTTTAAGAAAAACTTGGACAGGTACATGGATGAAGGATGTATGGAGGGATATTGTCTAGGTGCAGGTCAGTGGGAGTAGGCAGACAAATGGTTTGGCCATTTTCTAT
Source organism: Hemitrygon akajei (assembly GCF_048418815.1). Classification (NCBI taxonomy): domain Eukaryota; kingdom Metazoa; phylum Chordata; class Chondrichthyes; order Myliobatiformes; family Dasyatidae; genus Hemitrygon; species Hemitrygon akajei. The sequence goes on from NW_027331961.1 coordinate 4,234,555, forward strand.
GCTGTAATGTTCTATGGTTCAATGGTTGAAGGCAAGCAGAGTTTATATGGATTGGGAATCTTTAGAACATTAGCTTCAGTGTGGTCTCTCTCAAACTGGAACAAAGAAACTCTCTAAGTAAGCAGGTTCTGGTTCACGACTCCAATTCCCATCACCGATGCCTAAAATATAGCAGTTTTCACTGAGGCAGTTGTGCACGTACATTCCTGACGCCCACCAACTGTAAGTCTGGGGTTGCAGTCAGACCGGCCGAGATCTCCTGAAGTAGGGGAGCTGGCTCTATATGGCGATGGGCCGACCTGAGTTCATGTTTGAGCTGTCAGCGGGTTAACTTCAACAGTTCGTCCGATATTCAGTCCGGATTAAAATAAGTGACTAAATAAATTGAAACTCGTAAAAACATGCTTTTGTGATTAGTTTACAAAGGAGCATTTGTGAGCTGCAATGAGGAATTGCCAACACTGACGGACGTGACACTCTCCGTGGTGCTCCAGTAGACGCTGCTGTGGCTGTTTGACTAGTTTGGAGAGCAGAGGACTGAGTACACAGTCCGGATAGCGGAGGATGAGAGGTGAGTTAATAGAGGTGTACAAGATATTGAGAGGTACTGATCGTGTGGATAGTCAGAGGCTTTTCCCCCAGGGCTAAAATGGCTAGCACGAGAGGACATATTTTAAGGTGCTTGGAAGTAGGTACACAGGAGTTGTCAGCAGTAATCTTTTTTTTACGCAGAGAGCGGTAAGTGCGTGGAATGGGCTGCCGGCCGCGGTGGTGGAAGCGGAAACGATAGGATCTTTTAATTACAAGATGGCTACATGGAGCTGAGAAATATAGAGGACTGTGGGTGAAACCCAGGTAACTCTAAGGTAGTGACATGTTCGGCACAGCCTTTTAGGCCGCAGGGCCTGTATTTTGCTTTAGGTTTTCTATGTTTATCCAACCCTGGGGGTAGTGGCAGGGACGGATTAAGCTAGAGCAGGGCCTGTAGCATATGTTATAAAGGGGCCCTAAATTCCCATTTGCTATACAGCCAGATAATACGACAAATGTCTGACACTTCATGCATGTATTACTTACATGCAAGTATCCATTTCAAATGTCAAAAGTAACAAGAGTACAATTTAAAAGTTAGATTTTCTATAATCAGCGTGAGCAAATTTGTTGGTGATACTGGAAATGTCTATTTCACGCAGAAGTTCATGTTCAATGCTCATTAGAGTGAGATTGTTCAATCTGTTTTGACCCAGGGTGCACCTTAGTTCATTTTTAATGCTTTTCTGTTTTGAAAAAGAGCGTTCTCCACTGCAGTTGGTAAACATGAGTGACAAATAGATGCGCAACTGGACCCCGGCCGGTATTGCAGCCTTTACCCGAAGTGCAGCTCCCAATCTCCGGCCTTCTCCCCAGACCGCTCCGGGCGCACACCGTCCCGCCCACTGACACTCCACAACCAATGAGAGCATGCTTCTCCCAGCAGTCCTCGCTGATTTGTTCAGAGTGTGTCTGAAGATGGGCCGCTACCGGGAGCTGGAGCTGTCAGTCTCATTTTGCTCTCAGAATCAAAGGAAGTTCCCCAAAACACTTCCCCCATTTCGTGGACGTACATATATGTAAGTCACGTGAGCTCTTTCCCCGCTCCCATTGTACCGCAGATCGGCCTTGTTTCCGAGGCTCCGCCCCCAGCTCTGATGACATAAATTACAGTCCTGACTTCCCTTCAGTTCTGTGTTGAAGCGGGTCGGCGGCGGCGGATGATCTGTAGGATCCGGATGAGGAGACGGCCATCACCCCCAGAGTCGGGAATCCGGTGGAGGGTTCACTGTCCGGGCGTGAAAACAAGTTCTCATCGGTGAGTGCTGAGGCCGGTCCCGAGTGTGGATGTCTGATGTAAGGTAATGCACCCGGTTAACTTCCCCGATCTGGCGGCCTCTCTGCGCTTGCTGGACAGAACCTGCAGGGGTCGGTCTGTGTTGTGGGACCTTCACAACATACCGACTGAGATGAGCCGCCGCTCGGCCCCTCTTGCCCTGGTCCTAGGAGCGCGATGGGGTGGTGATACCGAGACTGCACTCATCCATTGAGGTTTATCCCGGGAACTTTACCTTCCTCACCCAGCCCCGTATCGGGTCCAAACTTCACCGGGATCGATAGCCGGTATCTACAATTGTTCTACATCATTCCAGGGCACGGAAAGCGGCCCTTCCACCTGTTGTGTTCTTGCAGACAGAGAAGGTTAAACCGGGTAATCGCACCTTCGGGACACTGCTCCATCTGTCTGAGTAGATCCATCTTTCACCCGTTCAGACAAGGCAGTGAGATCCAGATCTCTCACGGCCTCTCGTTTTGGGTGACCATCGTTGTATTTTTTGTTTTCTCTCCTTCAGTTCTCTGACTCTCTCTCTCTCTCTCTCTCTCTCTCTCTCTCTCTCTCTCTCTCTCTCTCTCTCTCTCTCTCTCTCTCTCTCTCTCTCTCTCACTCTCTCTCTCTCTCTCTCTCTCTCTCTCTCTCTCTCTCTAAAAATTGAAAATGAGCTGAGCAATAACATGGATAGGAAGAAGGACGAGGTCCTGCAAAGACAGTTTAGGGAGTTAGGTGAAAAGTTGAAGGACAGGTTGTAATCTCAGGATTTCTACTAGTGCCACGTACTAGTGAGGCTAGAAATAGGGAGATAATGCAGCTAAATACTTGGCTACGGATTTGGTGTAGGAGGGACGGCTTCATGTTTCTGGACAATTGGGCCTTGTTCCAGGGAAGGTGGGACCTGTTCTGACGGGACGTGTTGCACCTAAACTGGAAGCGGACTAATATCCTTGCAGGAAGGTTGGCTTGTGCTGTTCCGAGGGGTTTATACTAGATTTACAGGGGGAGGGGATCCAGAGTGTTAGAGCAGATAGTGAGGTTGAGAAGGATAAAAGTCATGCGAGAACTGCAAGTATAGTGCATGGAGTAAAGCCAGGTCTACATATAAAAAAAGCTTTGAGGAAAGATAAGCAGAATAAAGGGTGTAAAGGTAGAAGGGCTAAAGTGTGTGTACTTCAATGCAAGAAGCATCAGGAACAAAGGTGATGAACTGAGAGCTTGGATACATACATGGAATTATGGTGTAATGGTCAGTACAGAGACTTGACTGGCACCAGGGCAGGGATGGATTCTCAATATTCCTGCATTTCAGTGTTTTAAAAGGGATAGAGAGGGCGGAAAAAGGGGAGGAGGGTAGCATTACTGGTCAGGGATGCTATTAGAGCTACAGAAAGTGTGGGCAATGTGGCAGAATCCTATTTTGAGCCAGCACGGGTAGGTCAGGAACAGGATGGGTACAGTCACTCTATTTCGAGTATTCTATAGTCCCCCTGGTAGCAGCAGAGATACCGAGGAGCAGATTGGGTGGCAGATTTTGGAAAGGTGCAAAAATAAAAGGGTTGTCATCATGGGTGACTTTAACTTCCCTAAGATTGATCGGCACCATACTAGTTCAATGGTTTAATTGGGGCAGAGTTTGTTAAGTGTGCCCAGGACGGATTCCTGTCACAGGATGTTGACAGGCCGACTAGGGAGAATGCCATACTGGATCCGGTATTAGGTAACGAACCGGGTCAATCACAGATCTCTCAGTGGGTGAGCATCTGGGGGACAGTGACCACCGCTCCTCGCCCTTTAACATTATCATGGAAAAGGATGGAATCAGCGAGGACAGGAAAATTTTTAATTGGGGAGGAGCAAATTATGAGGCTATAAGGCTAGAACTTGCGAGTGTGAATTGGGATGATGTTTTTGCAGGGAAATGTACTATGGACATGTGGTCGATGTTTATGGATCTCTTGTGGATGTTAGGGATAAATTTGTCCCAGTGAGGAAGGTAAACAATGGTAGGGTGAAGGAACTATGGGTGACAAGTGAGTTGGAAAATCTAGTCAGATGGAAGAAGGCATCATATATGAGGTTCAGGAAGCAAGGATCAGATGGGTCTATTGAATATAGGGTAGCAAGAAAGGAGCTGAAGAAGCCGCTGAGCGGAGCAAGAAGGGGGTATGAGAAAGACTTGGCGAGTAGGGTAAAGGAAAACCTCAAGGCATTCTTCAATTATGTGAAGAACAAAAGGATGACAGGAGGGAAGGTAGGACCGATTAGAGATAAAGATGGGAAGATGTGCCTGGAGGCTGTGGAAATGAGCAAAGTCCTCAATGAATACTTCTCTTCAGTATTCATCAATGAGAGGGAACTTGAAGACGGTGAGGACAATATGAGTGAGGTTGAAGATCTGGAGCATGTTGATATTAAGAGAGAGGAGGTGTTGGAGTTGTTAAAATACGTTAGGATGGATAAGTCCCCGGGGCCTGATGGAATATTCCCCAGGCTGCTCCACGATGCGAAGGAGGAGATTGCTGAGCCTCTGGCTAGGATCTTTATGTCCTCGTTGTCCACGGGAATGGTACCGGTGGATTGGAGGGAGGTGAATGTTGTCCGCTTGTTCAAAAAAGGTAGTACGGATAATCCGGGTAATTATAGACCAGTGAACCTTACGTTTGTGGTGGGAAAGCTGTTGGAAAAGATTCTTAGAGATAGGATCTATGGGCATTTGGAGAATCATGGTCTGATCAGGGACAGTCAGCATGGCTTTGTGAAGGGCAGATCGTGTCTAACAAGCCTGATAGAGTTTTCTTTCAGGATATGACCAGGCATATTGATGAGGGTAGTGCAATGGATGTGATCTACATGGATTTTAGTAAGGCATTCGACAAAGTACCACACGGTAGGCTTATTCAGAAAGTCAGAAGGCATTGGATCCAGGGAAGTTTGGCCAGGTGGATTCAGAATTGGCTTGCCTGCAGAAAGCAGAGGGTCGGTGGAGGGAGTACATTCGACTTGGAGGGTTGTGACTTGTGGTGTCCCACAAGGATCTGTTCTGGGACCTCTACTTTTCATGATTTTTATTAACGACCTAGATGTAGGGGTAGAAGGGTGAGTTGGCAACTTTGCAGACGACACAAAAGTTGGTGGTGTTGTGGATAGTGTAGAGGATTGTCGAAGATTGCAGAGAGACATTGATAGGATGCAGAAGTGGGCTGAGAAGTGGCAGATGGAGTTCAACCCGGAGAAGTGTGAGGTGGTACACTTTGGAAGGACAAACTCCAAGGTCGAGTACAAAGTAAATGGCAGGATACCTGGTAGTTTGGAGGAGCAGAGGGATCTGGGGTTCCATGTCCACAGATCCTTGAAAGTTGCCTCACAGGTGGATTGGGTAGTTAAGAAAGCTTATGAGGTGTTAGCTTTCATACGTCGAGGCATAGAGTTTAAGAGTCGTGAGGTAATGATGCAGCCTGAAAAAACTCTGGTTAGGCCACACTTGGAGTACTGTATCCAGTTCAGGTCGCCTCACCATAGGAAGGATGTGGAAGCATTGGAAAGGGTACAGAGGAGATTTTCTAGGATGCTGCCTGGTTTAGAGAGTATGCATTATGATCAGAGATTAAGGGAGCTAGGGCTTTACTCTCTGGAGAGAAGGAGGGTGAAAGGAGACATGATAGAGTTATACAAGATATTAAGAGGAATAGATAGAGTGGACAGCCAGCGTCTCTTCCTCAGGCCACCACTGCTCATACAAGAGGACATGGATTTTAGGTAATGGGAGGAAAATTCAAGGTGGATATTAGAGGAAGGTTTTTTACTCAGAGTGGTTGGTGAGTGGAATGCACTGCCTGATTCAGTGGTGGAGGCAGAAACACTAGTGAAATTTACGAGTCGACTAGACAGGTATATGAAAGAATTTAAGGTGAAGGGTTATATGGGAGGCAGGGCTTAAGGGTCGGCACAACATTGTGGGCCGAATAGCCTGTACTGTGCTGTATTGTTCTATGTTCTATGTTCTATTACCGAACCTTTCCCACACAAATGAGTAAATTTAGCTCTCTTCTGGTCGGCTGGCACATTATCTGTAGCTATGGCCATTTTATATGTCTCTGCCAACTTTCACGAGGTTTCAATACTAGCGTCCCAATTGCTTCCAGGGAATATGTTGTCAGGCCCTGGAGATTTATCCATCTATACTCACTTCAAGAGAGCAAGCACATGTTCCGTAAACTGGATACAACGAACGGTCAGGATTTCGATATGTCACCTGGAAGAGGTGGCGTGTACCCCAGAATTTTAAAAGTGGTGGCTGAAGAGATCATGAGACATCAATAAAGTTCTTTCAAGGATCACTAGCTTCTGTAATGGTTCTAGGAGACTGGAAAATTGCAAATGTTACTTCACTCTTCAAGAAAGGAATGGGAACGAAGAGAACCCATCTGTCCGTTTGTCTGACCTCAGTGTTTAGGAAGGTATAGGAGCCGGTGATTAAGGATGTCGTCTCAGGGTATTTGGAGACCCGTCATAAAATAGGCCGCAGTGGACACGATTCCTCAAGGGAAAATCATGCCTGACAAATCTGATGGAGTTCTCTGAAGAAATAATAAGCCTGATAGACAAAGGAGAATCGGTTGATGCTGTGTATTTGGATTCTCAGAAAGTCTTTGTTACGCTGCCACACATAAGGTTGTTTAACAAGCTACGAGATCATAGTATTACAAGAAAGATTCTGACATGGATAAAGCAGTTGTTGATTGGAAAGGGGCAAAGCCTGGGAATAAAATAATCATTTTCTGGATTGCTCCCAGTGACTAGTGATACTCCACAGGTGTCTGTTTTGGGACCGATTCTTTGACGTCATATGTTAATGATCTGGACAATGGAATCGATGGCTTTGTTGCAATGTTTGCAGATAGTATGAACATAGGGGGAGGGGCATGAGGTTTCGAGGAATTAGAAAGGCTCCAGAAGGACATTGACAGATTAGGAAAGCGGGCAAAGAAATGGAATACAGTTTGGAGAAGTGTATAGTCGTGCACTTCGGTAGACGAAATGAAAGTCTTAAGTTATTTTCTAAATACAAAAGAAAACTGTGGTGCCAATGGACTTGGGGATCCTTGTGCAGGATTTCCTAAAGGTTAATTTGCAGGTTGGGTCTGTGATGAGGAAGGCAAATGCGATGTTCGCATTCATCCCAAGAGGAATAGAATATAAAAGCAAGGATGTAATGTTGAAACTTTATAAAGCACTTGGAGAGTTCTGAGCAGGTTTAGGCCTCTTAACTTCGAAAGGAATGTGCTGAAACTGTAGAGGGTTCAAAGGTTGTTCACGGAAATGATTCGCCGATTGAATGGCCTGTCATGTGAACAGAGCTTTAGGGCTCTGCGCCTGTTTTCACTGCAATTCAGGAAAATGAGGAGTGACCTTAATAAAACCTATCGAATGGTGAAAAGACTTGATAGAGTGGATGTGGAGATCATGGTTCCTCTGGAGGGGTCGTCTACAAGCAAATGATCCTACATCAGAATAGAGGACTGCCCTATTAGAAAGTGGTGAGCAGGAATTTATTTTGCGAGGGAATATGGCCAAATCATACAAAAACTTACAGAAGGTTCAGAGAGCTAGGTAATGTTAGTCATCGAGAAGATTAGAGGACTAGCAGGAAGGAACTTAGAAGAGCCAGGAGGGGCCATTCGAGGGCCTTGACGGGCAGGATTAAGGAAAGACCCAGGGCATTCTACAAGCATGTGAAGAACAAGAGGATAACACTTGAGAGAATAGGACCAATCAAGTGTGACAGTGGAAATGCGTGTATGGAACCGGACGAGATAGCAGAGGTACTTAATGAATACTTTTCTTCAGTATTCACCGCGTATAATGATCTTGGCGATGGCAAGGGTGATCGCACTGGTCGGAAAAGCTTGAGAATGTAGATATTAAGAAAGGGGATGTGCTGGAACTTTTACAAAGTATCAAGATGGATAAGTCACCGGGACCGGACTGGATGTACCCCAGGTTCCTGTGGGAAGCGGGGGAGGAGATTGCTGAGCCTCTGGCAATGATCTTTGCATCATCAATGAGGACGGGAGAGGTTCCGGAGGATTGTAGGGTTACAGATGTTGTTCCCTTTTCAGGGATAGCTCGGGAAATTATAAGCTAGTGAGTCTGACTTCAGTGGTTGGCATGTTGATGGAGAGGATCCTGAGAGGCAGTATTTATGAACATTTGGAGAGGTAAAATATGATTAGGAATAGTCAGCATGGCTTTGTCAAAAGCAGGTTGTGCCTTACGCGCCTGATTGAATTTTTCTGAGGATGTGACTAAACATATTGACTAAAATAGAGCCGCAGATGTAGTATGTATGGATTTTAGCAAAACATTTGATAAGGTACCCATGCAAGGCGTAACGAGAAAGTAAGATGGCATGGGATCCAAGGAGACATTGCTTTGTGGATCCAGAAGTGGCTTGCCCACAGGAGGCAAAGAGTGGTTGTAGACGGGTCATATTCTACATGGAGGCCGGTGACAGTGGTGTGCCTCAGGGATCTGTTCTGGGACACCTACTCTTTGTGATTTTTATAAATGACCTTGGTGAGGAATTAGAGGGATAGATTAGCAAATGTGTTGATGACACAAAGGTTGGGTGTGTTATGGATAGTGTGGAGGGCTGTCAGAGGTTACAACGGGATTTGGATAGGATGCAAAACTGGGCTGAGAACTGGCAGATGGAGTTCAACCCAGATAAGTGCGAGGTGTTTCATTTTAGTAGGTCAAATATGATGGCAGAATTTAGCATTAATAGTAAGACTCTTGGCAGTGTGCTACATCAGCGGGATCTTGGGATCCGAGTCCATAGGACACTCAAAGCTGCTACGCAGGTTGACTTTGTGGTTCAGAAGACATGCGGTGTATTGGCCTTCATTAATCGTGGAATTGAATTTAGGAGCCGACAGCTAATGTTGCAGCTATACAGGACCCTGGCCCGACCCACATGGAGTACTGTGCTAAATTCTGATCGCGTCACTATGGGAAGGACGTGGAAACCACGGAAAGGGTGTAGAGGAGATTTGCAAGGACGATGCTTGGATTGGGGAGCATGCCTTATGAGAATAGCTTGAGTGAACTCGGCCTTTTCTCCTTGGAGCGATGGAGGACGAGAGGTGCCCTGATAGACGTGTACAAGATAAAGAGAGGCCTTGATCGTGTGGATGGTCAGAGGCTTTTCCCCAGGGCTGAAACGGCGAGAACGAGAGAACATAGTTTTAAGGTGCTTGGAAGTGGGTACAGAAGAGATGTCAGGGGTAAGTTTTTTGCACAGAGTGGTGAGTGCGTGGAATGGGCTGCCGGCAGCGGTGGTGGACACGGAAACGATACGGTTATTTAAGAGACTCCTGCAGGGGGGCATGGAGCTTAGGAAAATAGAGGACTTTTGGTAAAGCCTAGGTCGTTCGAAGGTACATGTTGGGCACAGCCTCGTGGGCCGAAGGGCCTGTATTGTGCTGTAACTTTTCTATTTTTCTATGTTTCTATGTGTTGCCTCATCAGGACTTCATAAATTCTCAACAGCACACCCTTCCTTTTATATTACAATCCTCTTGAATTGATTGCAAAGATCGCATTTGCCTTCTTCACCGCCGGCTCGGCCTGTAAATAAACCTGCAGGAAAACTACACAAGCACTCCCACGTCTCTTTGCACCTTTTTTAAAAAGATTACTTTCGGCCCAGCTTGTCCATTATTATTTCAGAGAAATTGCAGGGCAGGTAGACATGTGGTACAAGTTATATTGTGAGGTTAAAGTCCTCCTTATCTTGCTGGCCACCGTTCATTTTG